>NC_089510.1:2571484-2710794 GCF_036850995.1 Saccopteryx leptura | reverse complement strand
CGTGCCCTCTGCACCCTGTGCCTGTTGTCACACTGAGCGAGCCTCCCCCCCCGTGCCCCCCTGGCTGGCAGGAGCGTGCCCCTCTGCGCCCTGTGCCTCTCGTCACACTGAGCGAGCCTCCCCTCCCTGTGCCCCCGGCTGGCAGGAGCGTGCCCCTCTGCGCCCTGTGCCTCTCGTCACACTGAGCGAGCCTTCCCTCCCTGTGCCCCCGGCTGGCAGGAGCGTGCCCCTCTGCGCCCTGTGCCTCTTGTCACACTGAGCGAGCCTCCCCCCCCGTGCCCCCCTGGCTGGCAGGAGCGTGCCCCTCTGCGCCCTGTGCCTCTCGTCAGACTGAACGAGACTCCCCCTCCATGCCCCCCCGGCTGGCAGGAGCGTGCCCCTCTGCGCCCTGTGCCTCTCGTCACACTGAGCGAGCCTCCCCTCCCTGTGCCCCCGGCTGGCAGGAGCGTGCCCCTCTGCGCCCTGTGCCTCTTGTCACACTGAGCGAGCCTCCCCCCCGTGCCCCCCTGGCTGGCAGGAGCGTGCCCCTCTGCGCCCTGTGCCTCTCGTCACACTGAACGAGACTCCCCCTCCATGCCCCCCCGGCTGGCAGGAGCGTGCCCCTCTGTGCCCTGTGCCTCTCGTTACACTGAGCGAGCCTCCCCTCCATGCCCCCCCGGCTGGCAGGAGCGTGCCCCTCTGCGCCCTGTGCCTCTCGTCACACTGAGCGAGCCTTCCCTCCCTGTGCCCCCGGCTGGCAGGAGCGTGCCCCTCTGCGCCCTGTGCCTCTTGTCACACTGAGCGAGCCTCCCCCCCGTGCCCCCCTGGCTGGCAGGAGCGTGCCCCTCTGCGCCCTGTGCCTCTCGTCAGACTGAACGAGACTCCCCCTCCATGCCCCCCCGGCTGGCAGGAGCGTGCCCCTCTGCGCCCTGTGCCTCTCGTCACACTGAGCGAGCCTCCCCCCCCCCCGTGCCCCCCTGGCTGGCAGGAGCGTGCCCCTCTGCGCCCTGTGCCTCTCGTCAGACTGAACGAGACTCCCCCTCCATGCCCCCCCGGCTGGCAGGAGCGTGCCCCTCTGTGCCCTGTGCCTCTCGTTACACTGAGCGAGCCTCCCCTCCATGCCCCCCTGGCTGGCAGGAGCGTGCCCCTCTGTGCCCTGTGCCTCTCGTCACACTGAGCGAGCCTCACCCTCCCTGTTCCCCGCCGGCTGGCAGGAGCGTGCCCCTCTGTGCCCTGTGCCTCTTGTCACACTGAGCGAGCCTCCCCTCCATGCCCCCCTGGCTGGCAGGAGCGTGCCCCTCTGTGCCCTGTGCCTCTCGTCACACTGAGCGAGCCTCCCCCTCCCTGTTCCCCGCCGGCTGGCAGGAGCGTGCCCCTCTGTGCCCTGTGCCTCTTGTCACACTGAGCGAGCCTCCCCTCCATGCCCCCCTGGCTGGCAGGAGCGTACCCCTCTGTGCCCTGTGCCTCTCGTCACACTGAGCGAGCCTCCCCCTCCATGCACCCCTGGCTGGCAGGAGCGTACCCCTCTGTGCCCTGTGCCTCTCGTCACACTGAGCGAGCCTCCCCCTCCATGCACCCCTGGCTGGCAGGAGCGTACCCCTCTGTGCCCTGTGCCTCTCGTCACACTGAGCGAGCCTCCCCCTCCATGCACCCCTGGCTGGCAGGAGCGTGCCCCTCTGCGCCCTGTGCCTCTCCTCACACTGAATGAGCCTCCTCCCTCCCTGTGCCCTCCTCCAGCTGGCAGGAGTGTGCCCCTCTGCACCCTGTGGCTCTCGTCACACTGAGCGGTCCTCCCCCCCCCCTCTCCATGCCCCCTGGCTGGCAGGAGCGTGCCCCTCTGCGCCCTGTGCCTCTCGCTCTACAAATTAACCACAATCCCAACGAAACCGTACGCTGTAAACTAGCTGTTCGACGTCTGGCTACGCCAGTGACGTGTAAGCTCCCTGAGACGGAGAACCGTGTGCATTAGAAATCACTGGGCGAATGAATGAGTGGATGATCAAATTACCAAAGGATGAATGAGCGGATGAATGAACCTGGCTCGTAGAGCTCCCCAGTCCCATCCGGCCCGGCACTGAGAAACGGAGTTCTCTCCTAGTCACCGAGAGCAGGCTGGTGGTTGCCAGAGACAGGGGGGATGAGGGGTGGAGGGGTGACTAACCGTTCATACTGTGTCGTCTATTTGAAAGGTGCTGAGAGTCGATCTTCCCAGCTCTCAGCGCGCACACACGCAGAAATGATAACTGGGAGGTGTTAGCTCACCTTAGCGTGGTGATGGTTCTGCAACCTACGCAGTATAGCAAAGCATCGCCTTGCATGCCAGAGACTTAACACGGCGGTTGCGTTCATTATATCTCAGCAAGGACAAAGCAACAATCGCGGGTTCTCCTGGGCGATGGTGTCCTTGGACGGGTTACAGTGATGCAATGCCAGCGCTCCGTGTGAACACATGAAGAGGGAGAGCTATGTATCCGGAAGGAAGTGTTTGGGTCTAGAAACACAGAAATCCGGATGCAGACGATAATTTTTTTTCACGTGGTTCCCGGGCCCGTTGGCGCTGGGCGGCCCTGCTCTGCAGGGCGAGTGCCACATGGAGCCGGGTCACGTGCTTTCCCGGGCAGGGTGTGGCTCTGCCCACAGGCGGAGGGGCTGGTCCACGCGGCTGTGTCTCCAGACGGACAGCTCCCTTCTCCTCAGCAATTTAAAAAAAACAACCTGTCTTTTCCAGTAGATCCCGTCGGAGCTCGAGCAAGACAATGTTTGAAAAAAGAAGACATATTCTTTTTAAAACGTGAACGAGAGGGGGGAAGATGGCGTGCCTGAGAAATCGTGCGAGCGTGTGAGCCTCCTGGGACGTTTTGTCCGGAAACGCTCGTCGCCACGTGCCTTGAGGTGTGGAGGTTTTAGGGTGGGAAACACGCTCACGGCATTTAAGAGCGGCCCACGCGTCATACACGCTGCACAGTCGGAGCTGGGGTGGGGGTTCTCCCGACCCCCTGTACCCGGCCCCTTCCGTGAGCGGGAGTGACACCACCCCGCGAGGCTCCGCTCCGTGAAGGCAGCTCATGGGTTTCCACGTTCATGCCTCCGAGGCGACAGGGCCCCGCTTCTCAAAGGACAGAGTAAAGTGGATATTTGTGGAACTCCACGACATCAACAACCTTACGTTCTGTGAGGTAGCTGTGCTGCAGTCCACGCCTGTGACCTGAGCTGTCCTGTCGTCACAGACCAGCCCGGAGGACACACACGAGGTCCTCTCTGTCTACAGCACTGCGTGCACTGGACTCCCCTGCGTGCACGCAGGGAGCTCTGCCACCCAGCCACACGCCTCTGTACCTTAAACCATCTCAGATACTTTTTAAAAAAAATTTTTTTTTAAGTGAGAAGCCGGGAGGCAGAGAAACAGACTCCCGCATGCACCCAACTGGGATCCACCCGGCATGCCCAGCAGGGAGCGATGCTCTGCCCATCTGGGGCGTCGCTCTGTCGCAACCAGAGTCATTTTTTTAGCACCTGAGGCAGAGGCCATGGAGCCGTTCTCAGCATACGGAGCCAACTTTGCTCCAAGGGAGCCTTGGCTGCGGGAGGGGAAGAGAGAGACAGAGAAAGGAGAGAGGGAGGGGTGGAGAAGCAGATGGGCGCCTCTCCTCTGTGCTCTGGCTGGTAATCGAACCCGAGGCATCCACACACCGGGCTCTGCTGCTGAGCCAACCAGGGCCTCAGATCCTTTCCTTGCAGTGTGTTTCAGATACTCTGTGATAATATAGTGGTTGCTAATGGGTTTGTATTTTTTCCATTCTTGTTAAAAAGTTTTTTCCAGTTACAGTTGATGTTCAGTATTGTTTTCTATTAGTTTCAGGTGTACAGGCTAGCAGTTAGACACTTCTATAATTTACAAAGTGATCCCCCCCCCCCCCATACTTCTGGTGCCCACCTGGTACCCTACACAGTTGCTACAATGTTACTGACCATATTCGCTACACTGTGCCCCACATCCCTGTGACTGTTCTGTAACTGTCAGTTTGTACTTCTTACTCCCTTCACCTTTTTAGCCCACACCCTCTTCTCTCTGGTGACCACCAGCTTGTGCTCTGCATCTCTGTGTCTGTTTCTGCTTTGTCTGCGTCTTTGTTTTCTTCTGTTTATTTTAGGTCCCACATGCAGGGTGGGAAAAAGTAGGTTTACACTTGAATATAATAATTAAGAAAGAATAACACAAGAATACACTCTGCGTTTCGCCTACTCACAACTGTGAAACTACTTTTTCCCACCCTGCATATGTGACATCATGTAGTATTTACCTTTCTCTATCCGACTTAGTCACTTAGCAAAGTACCCTCTCAGTCCATCCATGTTGTCACAAGTGGTAAGATTGTATTCTTTTTTATGCAAATGGCAAGATTGTATTCTTTTTTATGGCCAAGTAATATTTCACTGTTTATATGTAACCCTACTTCTTTTTTTTATATATTTTTTATTTTTTACAGAGACAGAGAGAGAGTCAGAGAGAGGGATAGACAGGGACAGACAGACAGGAACAAAGAGATAAGAAGCATCAATCATTAGTTTGATTGCTTTCTCATATGTGCCTTGACCGCGGGCCTTCAGCAGACCGAATAACCCCTTGCTCAAGCCAGCGACCTTGGTTCCAAGCCGGTGAGCTTTTTCGCTCAAACCAGATGAGCCCACGCTCAAGCTGACGACCTCGGAGTCTCGAACCTGGGTCCTTCCGCATGCCAGTCCGATGCTCTATTCATTGCACCACCGCCTGGTTAGGCATAACCCTACTTCTTTACCCGCTTAGCTACTGATGGGCAGTTGGGTGGCTTCTTTATCTTGGCCATCGTAAATAACATCGCAGTGAACGTGGGGGTGCCTGCCATCTTTTCAAATAAGTGTTTTGAGCTTCTTTTGAAACATAATCAGAAGTGGGATCGCTGGGTCATAGGGCAGCTCCATTTTTAATTTTTTGAGGATCCTCCATAGTGTTTTCTATAGTGGTTGCACCAATCCACATTCCTACCAACAGAATATGAGGGATCCCTTCTTCCACATCCTCACCAACACTTGTGGTTTGTCAATTTATTAATAGCATTCTGACAAGTGAGAGGTGATATCTTATTGTGGTTTTCATTTGCATTTCTCTAATGATGAGACGTGTTGAGCATCATTTCATATGTCTGTTGGCCATCTGCATGCCCTCTTTGGAGAAGTGTGTTCAGGTTGTGAAGTCATGTGCCCAGTTTTTAATTGGACTAAGCCTGTGTGTGTGTGTGTGTGTTGAGTTGTATGAGTTCTTTATAAATTTTGGGTATTAACCCCTTATCAGATGTATCACTGGTGAGTATCTTCTCACCAGAAGTAGGTTATCTTTTTGTTTTGTTGATGGTATTCTTTGCTGGCAAAAATTTTTTAGTTTGATATGATCCCATTTGTTTATTTTTTTTCTCTTATTTCCCTTGCCCAAGGAGATATATTAGGAAAAATAATTGCTAAGAGAGATGTCAGAGATTTTTTTGCCCATATTTTCTTCTAGTAGTTTAATGGCTGTTCAGAGCCTTTTGTGGTTCCATATACATGTTAGAATTATTTGTTCTCAGTCTGTGAAAAATGCCATTGTTATTCTGATAGGGATTACATTGATCTATCAATTGCTCTGGGTAGTATGGATAGTTTAATGATGTTAATTCTTCCTATTCATGAACATGATACATGCTTCCTTTTATTTGCATTTTCTTCTTCAGTTTCTCTCTTCAATGTCTTATAATTATCCCAGACTTGCATATCACCTGGACAGATGGAGTTCTTGCAGCTGTTCACAGATGGATGTTATGTGGGCTCCTCTTCCCAGCAGTGGTGTGTGGGGGCCTCTGCCATTGGGCTACCCCTCCGATCCTCAACTGCCACGCGGGGGCATGAGACCAACCTATCCCACGTCTCTGCCCCTCTGACCGGTCTCAACACGGCTTCACCTTTCTATTCGTAGCTACAGGACTTCTGTTCCACTGGCCCTCAGAGGCTTCCCCAGGGAGATGGTTCTAGACTTACTTGTAGTTTTGATGTGGTCATGGGAGAAGGTGAGCACAGTGTCCACCTAGCCTGCCATCCTGACCAGAGCTCCTTCATAGCTTCACATTTTTTAAACCTCCTGGTTGCTATGGTTATAACTAGTTTTTATTAATAATAATGTAGCAACATGGACAATAGCTACAATTTACCAAAGAGTGCCTGGACATAGTGGATACATACTAACTATCAGTGATAGTGACCATTCTTAACAATGATCATATTGAGCTTGTACTGAACTGGGCTTTATTTCATACACACACACACACACTTATACAAACACACACATACATATACATACATATATATGTATGTGTGTGTGTGTGTGTGTGTTATCTCAAGGAAACTATTTGAATTGTAGTTCATTTTAAATCCGGGAGTTGATTTGAGATAAGTCTCATGTCTTTTTCTAAGAAACAAACTGTGCGGCCATGTGTGTATGCACACAAGTATTTCTCCTGATGTCAAAGCAATTAAAGAGTCCTGCAGAGCTGTGGTTAATCGTGTCGTAGGCTTTGGCAACCAACGGCTTGGGTTCAAACCCGACTCCACCACCAGCTAACTTCTCTGACCTTAAACAAGTTGCCTCTCTGAGCCTTTAATTTTCTCATTTGTACAAAGGGATACTTAACGCATAACATTCTGAGAATTAAATGACACACTGAATGCCGACTGTGTCACATTAATAACAGTCACTGGTGCACATTGTTGCTCATGTTGATTATGAGTATTATCTAAAAAGAACTGGAAAAATGCAGAAAACAAAACGAAAAATAAAATAGTCCCACTTAATTTCATTATATAACCACTCAACGTCCCACACTGTCAGCATCAGGTCTTTCGCTGTTTGTAGGCGTGCCTGAGTATATTTAAGTTTTATAAAATTGGAATTTATTATTCCTTACCAGTTTATGGTCTGCTTTATTGATTCCCTTATCTGCATGTAATCTACAGTCTTGTATATTGTATGAACAGGTTTGTATTCGTTCACTGTGTGTATGTTCTGTAATTTACTCACTGGACATTTAGATGGCTTTGAATTGTTCATTCATAAGTAACAGTAATAGGAAATAATCTGAATACCTGTATACAGTTTTTGTTTTATTTGGTTTTTTGGGGTTTTTTTAGTATAAGTTCATAGGAAACCATTAATTTTATTGACAACAATAGTTTGTATTTGAGGTTCCTCCTTGCCACAGAACCTTGCCAAGGTTGGGTAGTATCTTGCAGATTTTTTTCCATCTTGCCCAGTCTCATGGCTTCGATACAATCTGAGGCAAATCATTAGAATCCTGAGCCTCAGCTTCCCGATCCGTGAAATTAACTCATGGTCTAGAGTTCAGAGATGCAGTCACCGGTCAGAAACACTATACAGATTCCAGCATCTGCTTAGAGTTCCGTATTTACCGAGTGGTTCAAATGCGAAAGGACTGAGGCGAAGCTGGGCTCCCCCCACCCCTACCGAGAAGGACGAAGGGATGATTGTCTGAGGACATCTCCGTGGTGACGTCGTGATTGTCCAGATTGCCCCAGTATCGATCAGACCGATAGATTCCCGTTCAGCAATTTAGGGAGTGCTGTGAGTAACAGAGAAAAAATTCATATTTACGAACTGAATAAATCTTGCTAAAATGCATGCAAAGATCTTTGTTTTCTGTGCCTTTGATGTTGTTGTTGTTTGCTTTTACTGGTGTTTCTTAAGCACGTAGGTCAGAGCATGACACAGAGTAGGGGTTCCATGGGAAACCTCTACTGAGTGCACACATAAGCTGAACGAAGCTACCTACCGCCCCGTACAAAGGGGTGCACACCCCGTACCGGCGAACCCTCCCCAGGACAGGTGTGAGGACGAGAGGCCTCTAGTTCTTGCCCCGTTCTGGCGACCGTGGCTGTGTCCCGTGGCGCAGCCCCGTTGAGACTCAGCATCCACACTCTTCACCCCCGTGTTGGGTCCCCTCAGCTCCAACCGTAGTGACGGGTTGTCTGCATAGGTCAACCCACAAAGCGCCGTGAGCTCCAACTTCTTAGGGATAATCCATCGTGGCTCCTGCGTACCACCTAGACAGCCAGCTCACGGGGAGCGGGAGGGGTTGTGGGTATATTCTATGACGTAGCGCACAGTGGAAAACAGAGATCGACTCACCTAGGAAACACGATGTGGTCGTTCAATACCTGGGCGCTGGGGCCACACACACACACACACACACACACCCCGTTCACATCTGGGGTTTCACGAGGGAATAGCGGCGTCCGTCAGCCAGAACAAATGACGTCATCCCACTGTGCTTGGCCCTCTCAGCGGTGAGGCACAGAGAGTTGTCCCCTCTATAGGATTGACGGGTGGAGTAAATGAGTTAAAACACGTGAAGACACAAGAAGAGTAAGTCAATATTAACCTGTTTTCGATCATTGTGGTTACGAGTAATCATCTCTTTGAAAATTTGCTATGTGACTCAAAACTGAATGTATAGTCATCTCAGGTCATCCTTACCCCAGGTCTAGGGGCTGTGTCCTTGTTATCCCCGCCTCACGAATAGAAAGATGCGGACGCTGAGAAAGTTGGCGGAATGCCCTGACATCACGGAGCTCAGGCATGCTGGGAGCCAGTTCTCAAGGCCAGTCTGTCTGAAACACGCTCTCACGGAGGAATTTTTCTTACCAGATTTGAAACAGCTGCATTCTTCTGGACACTCTCATTTCTGAGAGCTGATCTCTAGCCTCTTCTTAGCCACGCTCGCAACCTTGGAACACTTAAAAAAAACACAACTAACTTTGAGTACATGTGACTATTTAAACATCTGTCTATTGGTCTGAGAAGCAACAATTTCTGAAGACTCTCACTGTCCCTTAGAGTGATGGCATCGTGGTCGAACTCACCAATCCCTGTGTTTCTCCTACTGGGATTTTAGCAAAATCCATCCCTCAACTCAATACTTAAGTGCAATTTAGTAGCTAGAAAATGGCAGATGATGACCAAAATGGACAGTCGGCATTCCGTCTTAGACTTACAAATCTTGTAATCTCAGGGAAACAAAAAAAAACACAAAATGTTTTCTTGGGAGATCAAACCGTAAACATTTCAGGATTCATTTTCAACCGTACGTGGGAGTGACAGGCACCCCCACCTAACAGTGACTTCGCACCCCCCGTGGAAGTCTCCTGACCCCAGCAGTCAGCAACACCCCTCGTCAGTAAAGTGACTGGTTGACCAGCTGCCCCCTGAGTGGCCAGCACCCTTCTCATCACAGTGACAGACCAGACATGTAAACCCTTTCAGACACCCAGCCAACAAAACCGTGAAAACCGAAAAGCAATCTATGTACCGGCCCGCCCCCCACCCCCGGCTACGCTCCCGGTGAGCGTGATTTGCTAGGTCGTATTGGACAGGTCATTTTTAGAGCCTTTATATTTATCTTGCTTTCATTAAAACACGCTATGAAATGTTCTGTGAGACTTCTTCCAGGTGAATGGGCAGTGATATCTGTTAACAGGGTCCTTCACCAACGAGAGACTTCGTGAGCTGATGCCACGCGTGGCCCTGAAGGGGCAGAACGCTCTCGTGTGCGCCCGGGGGCTTATACAGGAAGCGCGTGAAGTGTCAGCGGCGATGGCAGGGGTTTGCAGAAGGGTCACGCTGATGTTTGAAGGTCGTATTTATTTTTTCTCCTCGACAGGTTAATTATGTATGGCTTTGTGAAAGCGATGATCTCTGCTGGCCAGCTGAGAAACGGCGACTTCCATTTCACCGACTGCCTGTACTTTGGCTCGCTGATGTCCGCCACCGATCCAGGTAAGTGGCTCAGACAATATGCTTTTTTTTTTTTTTTTTTTTTTTTTTTTTTTTTAGGCCTCAAACATTTAAATAGAATGTTTAATGTTTTTATGCCTGTTCACTTGTTGTTGACACACCTTGTCAGCGGTGACAAAATAAATAAATGAATAAAAGAAGCGGGTGAATATTTAAATACCTCTCAACCAAATGGCGCTGCGAGCCGCTTCTGTCGTGGGAACACGCTTGACATTTTATTACAGCTTATTTCTCTAGAAGAGATAGCCGTTCTGAGCTACAATAATCCTTCCAAACAAGAGCTGTTGAATCACACGGTAAAAATTGTGGGACTTTTCAAACATGTTGAGAATATGGAGAATTAAAAAAAAAAAAAGTCTCCGACTCTTCAGCAGTTATCAAATTTGGCCAATGTTCTTATCTGTACCCACCCGCCCGCCCTCTGCTTGTCATCAGGATTATTAGTTTGTGTGACCCTCTGTACGGATTCAGACCCAAACAAGGGCTTCCTGTTACCGTTGATCGACGTGGCTTTTGAGCCTCTTCTGAAGTGTATGCTCTCCATCTTCTTCTTTCTGCTCACTTGTTTGTTGGGGGACGCGGGGAAGAAGAGGCCGTTTATCTTGCGGTTGAATTGCATATGGTTCCTTCTTTGTTCCTCTAGCCTCCGTATTTCTTGTAAACGGATGGCCACCTCCAGAGACTTCGTTAGATTCAGGCTGGCTGGTTTGTTCATTCGTTGGCAAGAGCGCCTCCCTGGTGGTGGCTGTCCACCTCTGTCAGGTCACACACCAGGACGCACATAGCGATGAATGACCGGGCTATCAGACTGGTCCTGGAGCACAGTCACCAGAGCAAGATCCGTCCCTTCCCTGTTGTACTGGGAGAGAATGCTCTCCGGAGGGCGTTGGAAGGAACCGACTCCAGGACTTGGGCTTCTGTGGGGTGAACTGCGAGAGAGAGGAGGTTGGAAGGAACTGGGTTTTTGCGAGAGAGAGAAGGTTTGAAGGAACTGGGTTTTCACGAGAGAGAAAAGGTTGGAAGGAACTGGGTTTTCGCTCCGGCGTAGACGCTGCCAGGACGCGGAAGTCGTTGGGCGTTTCCGTCAGTCTTATCTGGAAGGAAGGAAGACCGGGTGGAGCCGAGAGCCAGCACTGGTGAAGGTCTCGCTGCCGCATGTAAACCCAGGATGGCGGGGAGGATTGGTCGGTTTTGTTTTGTGTTTGGGCGTGATGACATCAAAACGCCGTGGTCACAAAGGACCTTGTCTGGTGTTGTTCCGTGAAGTCGTTTCTGTTCGACGGGAGAACCCCGTGGCCCAGGACAGCTCCCCGATGTCACTGAGGGTGCCCTTCTCACCAACAGTATTGTCACCCGGTGGTGGCTTGTTAACAGGTGGCATCTCAGGCCTGCTGAGTCAGACTCTGGGAGCTAACGACATCCTGAGTGATTGACATGCCCATGGATGTTTGGGAAGTTCTGCATTTTACAGCTCCCCACGGTTGCGAATGGTTTTATTCTCCGTCGATGGTTACTGCTTGTTCCAGGATTTATTCGGGCTTATAAACTAGAGGTGTGCTAGTTCTGTCCAACCTTTGCATTTATTAGCTGGTACTCTCTCATAAAGTAGCTGTTTTTGTAATCAACCACTCGAGTGCCTGAGATAGTTGTACAGAAGAGCAGGATACATGATTGATACCCTCCCTTGATTTACTACTTTTCAAAGTAATAAGTTGTTTTCCTGACCCGTTCCACATATGACCAAAGAAATTTTTTTTGTTTTTTGGTTTTTTTGTTGTTGTTTGTTTTTTTTTCTGAAGCTGGAAACGGGGAGAGACAGTCAGACAGACTCC
Source organism: Saccopteryx leptura (assembly GCF_036850995.1). Taxonomy (NCBI): domain Eukaryota; kingdom Metazoa; phylum Chordata; class Mammalia; order Chiroptera; family Emballonuridae; genus Saccopteryx; species Saccopteryx leptura. The sequence continues at coordinate 2,699,109 of NC_089510.1, read as the reverse complement.
CGCATGCGCCCGACCGGGATCCACCCGGCACACCCACCAGGGGCGACGCTCTGCCCACCAGGGGGCGATGCTCTGCCCCTCCGGGGCACTGCTCTGCCGGGACCAGAGCCACTCTAGCACCTGGGGCAGAGGCCACAGAGCCATCCCCAGCGCCCGGGCCATCCTTGCTCCAATGGAGCCTTGGCTGCGGGAGGGGAAGAGAGAGACAGAGAGGAAGGGGGGGGGGGGGGTGGAGAAGCAGATGGGCGCTTCTCCTATGTGCCCTGGCCGGGAATCGAACCCGGGTCCCCCGCACGCCAGGCCGACGCTCTAAAGAAATTTTTTTTAAGTATCATATCAACACGTGGGTTTTAACCAGTGGTAGGATTCAAATAATTTAACAACCGGATCTCTGCCCTACTGACAATTTCAAGTATAAAAACACAATATACCAAAAAGTAGTTTATTAATTCATGCATATTTGATAATACTTAAGTAAGAACAATAAAAGAGGTACAGAAAGCTAGATTATGTTGCAAGAAAGAGTTTTAAAATATGAATGAAAAAAATTATGTATTCAATAATACCTGACAAAAAACAGTAAAACTATTACTTAAGATATTTCCATATTCCTTCTTGATTGGCATCCTCACTTGCAATTTTTTTCACCTATGGACAGAATGGAAATTTCCACAGGCACTTAGAACACGCTGTTGTGCAGATGAACGTTAAAAAAAGAGTCAAGAATGTAAAGTTGTGATTTCCACATTGAGAAATCACATTTTCACCCGAGAGAACCCTGATGACAAGTATCATTTTAACAGCCGGTTCGCCAAACTCAACCAAAAATGAGGTATCGGTTCTGCCAAACCAGTGCAAAACGGCTGAATCCCACCCCTGGTTTTAACATAATTAACACGTTTCAATCAAATGATGTCATTAGGATCAATATTTTCCATGTCTGACAACTGGGAGGCCCTTCGAGTTTCTCCTGTGTTCTCTTGTCGTGACCCCCGTGGTCTTCCGTGGCCTCCCCGTGTTGTGGTCATCGTGACCCCGTGGTCTTCCGTGGCCTCCCCGTGTTGTGGTCATCGTGACCCCGTGGTCTTCCGTGGCCTCCCCATGTTGTGGTCATTGTGACCCCCGTGGTCTTCCGTGGCCTCCCCGTGTGTGGTCGGACTATCTTGTTGCTTTCTCTACCTTGACTTGGAACCAGCCATTTCTCCAAGGAGCCTTGGCTCTCTCTGAGAGAGAACTCTATAGGGGTGGGCCAACGTAGGTTCACAGTTGTGAGCACACGAAACCCAGAGTTCATTCTGGTAGTATTTATATTATTTATTCATTATTGCATTATTTTCCATTCGAACAACTGTGACCCTACTTTTGCTACTCCTGGGCTTAGACCAAACTTTGGGCACTGAGCATTCTCATTGCAACTGGATTGGTCCTTGTGTCTAGTTATTTTTGTTTGAAAGGAGTAATAATATCATAGCTTCACATTAATATTTTCAGTTCAAATTTACTTAACTGCCTTGAATTCTTGCTCGCATTTTAATTTTTCCTGCCTACTGACTTACTTTTTCTTCTTCCTTATTACATTAACACAATTTCTTACTTGCTTCAAATACATGTGTTCGAAATTATAATATACATATTATTACTAAAAATATTATTAACAACTGCTTAAGATTGCAGGGTGGTTTTTGTTTTTCTTTTTCTTTTTTTTTTTGAACTTTTGGAATATATTCCACTATGGATACATAGTTTAAAAGGATCATATTTTAAAAGCTCTTAAAATAATTCCTCTGTGTGGCTAAGTCACAATAAATCAAGTTCATTTATTTCATGTTTCCTTTTCCATTTTGTTTTAAAATTAGAGGAAAGACCTAACAAAATCCAAACATGAAACCCATAGAACAAAACAAGAAAAATCTACCTCCTGTGTGGTCCCCTTCACCCTGATGTTTTTCAACCATTTTGGCCAGTTTTCAATTATGTACTCTTCTCATTTTGAATCTAAGCAAATACAGAAGTCGTGCACACACGTTGTGCTCTGACACTTGGTCACCTTGCTGTCCTTACATTCAGAGTGTCTGGGAGACCCCACCAGAGTTTCTTCAACCTGTCACCTGCTGACAGACCTCTGGGGTCCTTGTTTTTTGGGGTGTTTTTTTTTTTGCAATTATGAGTGGGGTTGCAATGAATAGCTTTTCACTATTATTATTATTATTATTTTTGGCCAGTGTCTCTTTGGAATAGACTCCCAGAAACAGGTTAAAAGGTCAATGTGTGTCATTTACCTAGATGTCGAATTCTCTCCATGAGGTTTGCATCACTTTGCATTCACGCAGGCCACGTGGAACAATAGTTCCCATTCCTCGTAGCCTGATGGAGACTTCTGCCACAGGCATAGTGTTAACCCATCTGAGAGGCAAGGCTTTATCTCTCCTCTGGCTTGACTGAGTCGCTCTCTTCCTGTGAGTAAGATGGGACAGTTGTTCACAGATGGAGAGGACATAGGCACTTTTTTTTCCCTCTAAAAACCAATTGTTGATGAGATGCCTTTTCTCTGTGGAGATGTCGGTCGTTTATTTTTCAAGATTTAGAAGCTCTTAACATATTAGGGAGAGTAACCCTTTGTCTGGAATATAAGTTACCCATGTTTCTTCTAGTTTTCACCTGTTTTATTTTGCTTCTAGTATGGAGGAAGAAAGAAAATTTAATTTTTCTTATAGTAGGGAGGAAGAAGAGAATTTTTTTAATATGTGATGTTAACCTATTTCCTGCAAGTGGATGAAATCAAAGCAGGTCTCCGGTCTGGACCCCCTGGGGCGGATTAGAGGCTCTGAGCCCCCACGGGTGTGCAAGGGTAGACTGCCCTGTCCCCGGCGGGAGGGGGACGGCCAGGCCACTGAGTCAGCCCTGGAAGATTTCCCACCATGGTCTCACAGCCCAGGGACACGCAACGGTCCCTCCGCAGCCACGGTGGCATGGAGACTCAAGACAAAATATTTCCAAACCCATCAGTGATGTCCAGTTAGCGAGGGCCCTTTTGTGCCATAGAAGGACCATCTGCTTTTCCTGGCGAGGTCCCCATTTCTAGTCCCTCTACCCAAATCCACATGTGGACAGCGTGACAGTCCACTGTGTCCTGGTCCCCCTGCCGAAGGCCACGTCTGTCGAGCTCTGCTGAGCGAGGCAGCGGCTCCGAGCACCGCGGTATACATGCTTCGTCCCCGCTGTAGCTGGCGACACCTTCCTCTCCAGGTTATGTTTGCACGGCCTAAAAACTGACTGAAATGGGGAAATAAAATAAAATAAAATCTAACCCGGTGAGATGGTTACGTATCTATCAATACATGGCGTCCAACCACTGAGCTAACAACTTTTTTAAAAGGCCGAGTGGGTTCCCAGCCAGAAAAGAGCATCCGGGGACCAAGGCCTCTTTCTGAGCCTGACGGGGGGTGGCTGTGCCGCCCTGGGGACCGAGTTCTCTTTCTGAGCCTGACACAGAGTGACTGGGCCGCCCTGGGGACCGAGTCCTCTTTCTGAGCCTGACACAGAGTGACTGGGCCGCCCTGGGGACCGAGGCCTCTTTCTGAGCCTGACGGGGGGTGGCTGGGCCGCCCTGGGGACCGAGGCCTCTTTCTGAGCCTGACACAGAGTGACTGGGCCGCCCTGGGGACCGAGGCCTCTTTCTGAGCCTGACACAGAGTGACTGGGCCGCCCTGGGGACCGAGTTCTCTTTCTGAGCCTGACGGGGGGTGGCTGGGCCGCCCTGGGGACCGAGGCCTCTTTCTGAGCCTGACACAGAGTGACTGGGCCGCCCTGGGGACCGAGTTCTCTTTCTGAGCCTGACGGAGGGTGGCTGGGCCGCCCTGGGGACCGAGGCCTCTTTCTGAGCCTGACGGAGGGTGGCTGGGCCGCCCTGGGGACCGAGGCCTCTTTCTGAGCCTGACGGGGGGTGGCTGTGCCGCCCTGGGGACCGAGGCCTCTTTCTGAGCCTGACGGAGGGTGGCTGGGCCGCCCTGGGGACCGAGGCCTCTTTCTGAGCCTGACGGAGGGTGGCTGGGCCGCCCTGGGGACCGAGGCCTCTTTCTGAGCCTGACGCAGAGTGGCTGGGCCGCCCCGGGGACCGAGGCCTCTTTCCGAGCCTGACGGAGGGTGGCTGGGCCACCCTGGGGACCGAGGCCTCTTTCTGAGCCTGACACAGAGTGGCTGGGCCGCCCTGGGGACCGAGGCCTCTTTCTGAGCCTGACACAGAGTGGCTGGGCCGCCCTGGGGACCGAGGCCTCTTTCTGAGCCTGACACAGAGTGGCTGGGCCGCCCTGGGGACCGAGGCCTATTTCTGAGCCTGACACAGAGTGGCTGGGCCGCCCTGGGGACCGAGGCCTCTTTCTGAGCCTGACACAGAGTGGCTGGGCCGCCCTGGGGACCGAGGCCTCTTTCCGAGCCTGACGGGGGGTGGCTGGGCCGCCCTGGGGACCGAGGCCTCTTTCTGAGCCTGACACAGAGTGGCTGGGCCGCCCTGGGGACCGAGGCCTCTTTCCGAGCCTGACGGAGGGTGGCTGGGCCGCCCTGGGGACCGAGTTCTCTTTCCGAGCCTGACGGAGGGTGGCTGGGCCGCCCTGGGGACCGAGGCCTCTTTCTGAGCCTGACGCAGAGTGGCTGGGCCGCCCTGGGGACCGAGGCCTCTTTCCGAGCCTGACGCAGAGTGGCTGGGCCGCCCTGGGGACCGAGGCCTCTTTCTGAGCCTGACGGAGGGTGGCTGTGCCGCCCTGGGGACCAAGGCCTCTTTCTGAGCCTGACGGAGGGTGGCTGGGCCGCCCTGGGCCCGACCAGCCGCGCTGGATGCTCTGGGTTCTTGGACGCGGAAGATAATGGGTCCCTATGCGTCCAACGCCTTCATTTTACAGATGAAGAAACTGACATTTCAACCCCAAGCCTTTCATCCAGCCACGCTGGGGCTCTGACCCCGACTGAGCAGATGTCAGAGGTGGTTCCAGCCAGCAGAGACCCGCGCAGGGACGGGGACACTTCCACACCCGCGTGGGCGGCGAGCGCGTTGCTACCCGGCCTCCTCTCCGCTTTCACACCCACGTGGGTGGCGAGCGCGTTGCTACCCAGGCTCCTCTCCGCTTTCACACCCACGTGGGCGGCGAGCGCGTTGCTACCCGGCCTCCTCTCCGCTTTCACACCCACGTGGGTGGCGAGCGCGTTGCTACCCAGGCTCCTCTCCGCTTTCACACCCACGTGGGCGGCGAGCGCGTTGCCACCCGGCCTCCTCTCTGCTTCCACACCCGCGTGGGCGGCGAGCGCGTTGCTACCCAGGCTCCTCTCCGCTTTCACACCCACGTGGGCGGCGAGCGCGTTGCCACCCGGCCTCCTCTCCGCTTTCACACCCACGTGGGCGGCGAGCGTGTTGCTACCCGGCCTCCTCTCCGCTTTCACACCCACGTGGGCGGCGAGCGTGTTGCTACCCGGCCTCCTCTCCGCTTTCACACCCACGTGGGTGGCGAGCGCGTTGCTACCCAGGCTCCTCTCCGCTTTCACACCCACGTGGGCGGCGAGCGCGTTGCCACCGGGCCTCTCTGCTTCCACACCCGCGTGGGCGGCGAGCGCCCTGCTACCCGGCCTCCTCTCCGCTTTCACACCCGCGTGGGCGGCGGGCGCGTTGCCACCCGGCCTCCTCTCCGCTTTCACACCCACGTGGGCGGCGAGCGCCCTGCTACCCGGCCTCCTCTCCGCTTCCACACCCGCGTGGGCGGCGGGCGCGTTGCCACCCGGCCTCCTCTCCGCTTCCACACCCGCGTGGGCGGCGGGCGCGTTGCCACCCGGCCTCCTCTCCGCTTCCACACCCGCGTGGGCGGCGAGCGGGTTGCTACCCGGCCTCCTCTCTGCTTCCACACCCGCGTGGACGGCCTCCTTCTGGTACACGGGTGCAACTGAAGACCTCCGACCTTGAAACGCCCGGCTCATCCTCGCCCGCAGGGATTCATTCATTGCCTGAGTGATGGTGACTCACTAAGTTTGTGAGGGGGAACCTTTGCCCGAGGGCTGCCGGCTCTTGGTTTGCAGAAGACACTGCTGGAGCCAAGCGTGGAGCATGAACAGGATCTCGCTTCGACTCTGAAACGTTCTTAAAAATGAACCCTTTCCCAGTGGGGCCTGAGCTGATCTTGGCTAGATGCAACTTGAACTCTTGGTATTTCTTCTTTGGTGGATTTGTCCATCTCCCGCTCCCTGCCTGTTTCAGACTCCCCTAGGCCCACCTCCAGGTCGCCTCCCGCTGGGATGGTTTGACTAGTATTTGATCGACTTCGTGTCCTCTGTTCACGCAGGAAGATCTTGCTGATGATGTAACAATCAGCAGCAACACTTAACAGGGAGTGGAGAGCTATAGGGAGCTCCCCCCCCCAATAAAACAACAACAACTGTGTATGTATGGTACATGGCAGGATGGCGAAAGAGAGAAGTCCTTAGCGGGTTTAACCACTGAGCCCGCTCATCTGCAGGTGTGCTGCGACCCGGGAAGGCAGGGAGAGAGGGGAGAGGACAGGAAAGCTCAACAGGACAGCTATAGCGTAAAAGCCCAATGACTGGTTAATATTCCTCGTGTTACAAATGGCCAAACACCCTCTGGGAGCCCTCGGACCCCTTGCTAGCCCCTGTCTCTGCCGTCGTTGGTAAGTGTAGACTGAGATAATGATTTTTACTAAGACGTCTGAAACGTCCCTTTCTGCCGGGTAGGCGAGATAGAGAGAGGTCTTCCAGGTGTGTGACGGCAGTCAGCCATCCCAGGGTAGCCAAGTGTTGTTGTTCCTTAAACACACCTGTCTTGTCGTTGCCCCGGGTAGGCGAGATAGAGAGAGGTCTTCCAGGTGTGTGACAGCAGTTGGCCCTCCCAGGGTAGCCGAGTGTTGTTGTTCCTTAAACACACCTGTCTTGTCGTTGCCCCGGGTAGGCGAGATAGAGAGAGGTCTTCCAGGTGTGTGACAGGAGTTGGCCCTCCCAGGGTAGCCAGGTGTTGTTGTTCCTTAAACACACCTGTCTTGTCGCTGCCCCGGGTAGGTGAGATAGAGAGAAGGGTCTTCCAGGTGTGTGACAGCAGTTGGCCATCCCGGGTAGCGAGTGTTGTTCCTTAAACACACCTGTCTTGTCGCTGCCCCGGGTAGGCGAGATAGAGAGAAGGGTCTTCCAGGTGTGTGACAGGAGTTGGCCCTCCCAGGGTAGCCAGGTGTTGTTGTTCCTTAAACACACCTGTTTTGTTGCTGCCCCGGGGCATTTGCACCTGTTGTTCCTCCTCTTTTGCCTTCCCCGGGCCTTTGCCCAACTGTCCCCTCAGGAGACCTCTCCAAGTTGTGCTCTCCGACATCGCACCCCTGCTCCTGCCATACCGTCACCCCCAAACCACGGTGCTTGCCGTCCCCTGTCCTGGTCCTCGTCCGCTGTCCCCCTGTTTCCTTAGCCTTTGTCCCCGTGAAGGAGGAGCCATGGGTTACTCGTTCTGTCCCCTCCATCCTTCCCCTCTTGTGTTTCTAGCATCCGGAGGAGTATGTTTTCAGTAACACTTGTTAAATTGATGAATTAGTAAGTTTGTGGAAGACACTGCTAGAGCCAAGTGTGGAGCGTGCACAGGGATCTCGCTTCGGCTCTGAAATGTACAAGCAGTTGGGCGCCCTCTGCCCCGGTCGCCCCTGGCAGTTAGGAGCGGCACGGCCCGGGGCCAGCGTGGAACGCCCACGGGGGCTGAGCGAGTGGCACGGCCCGGGGCCAGCGGGAACGCCCACGGGGGCTGAGCGAGCGGCACGGCCCGGGGCCAGCGTGGAATGCCCACGGGGGCTGAGCGAGCGGCACGGCCCGGGGCCAGCGTTGTGAAATGATTACCACAATGAAGTCGGTTAACACCTCTATCCCTGCACACAATGACCTATTTTTAATGTGTAAAAAAAGTATATAGAGTCAAGACCGACTCTCTTAACAACTTTCAAGTACATTATACAGGACCGTGGCTGCATTTGCGCAGCTGTAGATTACATCTCCAAGACTGACTCAGCTGGTAGCCAGAGCTGGTGTCCTGGCACTGACACTCCCAGTGTCTCCGTCCCCATCCCGCCAACGCCCCTTCTGCTCCCAGTGTCCCCGTCCCACCAACCCCCTTCTGCTCCCAGTGTCCCCATCCCGCCAACCCCCCTCCTGCTCCCAGTGTCCCCGTCCCGCCAACCCCCCTTCTGCTCCCAGTGTCCCCATCCCGCCAACCCCCCTTCTGCTCCCAGTGTCCCCGTCCCACCAACCCCCCTCCTGCTCCCAGTGTCCCCGTCCCTGTCCCGCCAACCCCCCTTCTGCTCCCAGTGTCCCCGTCCCGCCAACCCCCCTTCTGCTCCCAGTGTCCCCGTCCCTGTCCCGCCAACCCCCCTTCTGCTCCCAGTGTCCCCGTCCCTGTCCCGCCAACCCCCCTTCTGCTCCCAGTGTCCCCGTCCTCGTCCCGCCAACCCCCCTTCTGCTCCCAGTGTCCCCGTCCCTGTCCCGCCAACCCCCCTTCTGCTCCCAGTGTCCCCGTCCCGCCAACCCCCCTTCTGCTCCCAGTGTCCCCATCCCGCCAACCCCCCTTCTGCTCCCAGTGTCCCCGTCCCACCAACCCCCCTCCTGCTCCCAGTGTCCCCGTCCCCGTCCCGCCAACCCCCCTTCTGCTCCCAGTGTCCCCGTCCCGCCAACCCCCCTTCTGCTCCCAGTGTCCCCGTCCTGCCAACCCCCCTTCTGCTCCCAGTGTCCCCGTCCCCGTCCCGCCAACCCCCCTTCTGCTCCCAGTGTCCCCGTCCCGCCAACCCCCCTTCTGCTCCCAGTGTCCCCGTCCCCATCCCGCCAACCCCCCTTCTGCTCCCAGTGTCCCCGTCCCGCCAACCCCCCTTCTGCTCCCAGTGTCCCCGTCCTGCCAACCCCCCTTCTGCTCCCAGTGTCCCCGTCCCGCCAACCCCCCTTCTGCTCCCAGTGTCCCCGTCCCGCCAACCCCCCTTCTGCTCCCAGTGTCCCCGTCCCCATCCCGCCAACCCCCCTTCTGCTCCCAGTGTCCCCGTCCCGCCAACCCTCCTTCTGCTCTTTCCTTCTGTGAGTCAGGCTTTCCTGGGTTTCACACAGAACTACGACCCTCGATGGCAACAGCACAACTTAAAACGGGGACAACACACCGCCCAGTGATGGCACTTGGGGGAAAGCCAGGCACTGTCTTGTTACACGGTTAACCCGTGTCTGAAATTTCCTTTCTGAAGTCTCTTTCACAGCCTTGTAATATTTTTTTTTCTCCAACACATCATAACACACGTGCTAATTTACACCCGGGCTTCAGAAGCAGGGGAAAGGGGAGCATATCTGTCTGACTTAAATATCACGGACGTGCCTCTCAAACCCCGAGCGACTGCAGCCCCCGGCTGGAGAGATGCAGAGAGAACAGGCTCCTGTCCGCGTCTCAGCCGAGCCCTTTCCCGTCATGCAGTGTAAACAGCAAGATCTTCAAGCCCGGCCACCCCGGAGCTGTGTGTCCTCCTTTAATGCCCATTACAGTTTTGTTTTATGTAACTTGTCCGAAGCCCAGGAAACCTGACATTTATTTTACGTTGGCTCTGTTCCGAAGGATGTCGATGCCTTTGATGTCCCTAAATTGGGCAGACTCGATTTCAGAAATAAACATTTACCTAAAAGTGATGAATGGAGAGTTTGTGTAGCCCGATGGGGGAAATACAGTCCACGATGCTTTTCATCACGTGTAGCGTTTCAGACTCTAGTTGATGAAAATGATTAGTTTATATCTCCAGTTAAATGAGTCAAAATACACAGAGCGCTTAATGGGATTTATTTCTTTGTCATTATACGCATTAGATAGTCTTTAACGGCTCTCTGCAAGGCAGCATGTGCAGATGTCTCAAGAAGGCAGCAACAGGCTCGCTGAATTTTACAAAGTGCGTAGTGAATGTTTGTTGGATGAACAGAAGAGTCATGGAATGTGGGTGAGGACCACTGTCCATGGTGCGGGACAAGCTTGTGTTTCAATCTTCATTCTTCCTGACCCGTTGGAGCCTCAGAGTCTTGATCTCTAAAATGGAGATGATAAGACTCACTTTAGAATTTCCTTGTAAGGGTTCAGTGAGAAGTGAGTGTTTGCCAATGTGGTGACGTTAGCATGGCGTCGTTAACCTTTGTTCCCCGTGGAATGAATCTGCCTGGTTTTCGGATAGCTGCCTCTATGCAGCCACGTGCTGGGGGAGCCTTGACCTGCCCCCGCACCGAGAAGCAGCAGGCGCTGAGCTTTCTCTGCCGTGAGCTCGCGAGCAGCCCCTGGGTACCAGCACGAGGTGTTTGCAGACGGAGGCTGGCTGTGGATCCTCACGGAAGGCTTGGGTCGTAGAGGTCTGGGGGTCCTGGTGCTGGGAAGGGGGAGTAGTTCACCTGCTTGACCCCGCGGGAGTGAACCTGGTCACCTTGACAACCGGGTGGGGGGGCCCCTCCAGGTGCCTAAGGGCACCCACCTGCTGCCGTCCTGACAGAGCTCCTGCCCCTGAGTGCACTGAGATACGGAAGGACGTCCGAGGTCTGAAGCCCCAGTAAACGGCCAAAGAAAGATAAAATCTCAGTACGACCTTCCAGCAGCCTGAGACGGGTAGATCTGTCTGAGCCAACAGAACACCCACGACACACACACACACACACACACACACACAGGCACACACACCATATACATACACACACCACATACACACACGCACATATACCATATACGCACACACACGCAGGCATACACACCACATACACACATGCACACACACCATATACACACCCACCACACACACACACACGCACACACACACACGCACACACACACCACACACACGCACACACACCATACACACACACAAACCACATACACACATGCACGCATACCATACACACACACATACCATACACACACACACACCACATACACACACACACAGGCACACACACCACATACACACACCCACCACACACACACACAGGCACACACACCACACACACACAGGCACACACACCACATACACACACGCACACATACCATATACACACACCACATAAACACAGGCACACACACCACATACACACACACACACACACCACATACACACAAACACACACACATGCACACACACACATGCACACACACACATGCACACACACACATGCACACACACCACACACACACACACACACCCCACATACACACACGCCGCATACATTTCTGCATCGTCTGAAGACAATCTGGACTGCCTTCCGAGAAATCTTACGAGTTTCCAAGTCAACGGCTGAGCAGAGAGGTGACAGAGGCGGATGGCGGGGCCAAGACCCGCCCCCCACGCAGATACTCACTCCCCTGTGGCCCCCACGTGTCCGTAATGCCCAGCCTGAGAGACCTGGCTGACCAAGCCTTCCGGTTCCGGTTAGACCCCTCAGGAGGGACAGCAGGGGCCCCACCAGCCCCACTGTGCAGGGGAAGGAAAAGGCTGGGATGCCCAGCGCCCCACACCTGGCTGTGCTGCACGACCCTCATCACCCCCGTCGGTGCCTGTCCTGGTGACAAGCCACCGTGTGGACTTGGTGTGGGGAGGAGCCTCGCAATAACTCCTCCGTGGAAACGCAAGTGAGCCACCAGAGAGGGACTTGAAACATTTCTCTAATTCGCCTCTTCCTAGCCATGTGGAGCTGCCCTGGGGGGGGCGCTGCACCTGTTACCCCCCCCCCATGCCCCGGGCCACTCTGCCATCAGCAGCAATCCAGAACGCCCCACCTTCTTTCTGGAGCATTCTCATGGCTCGTCTTGGTTGTTCTTTTGTTAGCGACAATTCTGTTTCTACCCTTTCTCTGTCCCGGACTCCGGGGAGGAGGCCTGCAAGTCTGGGTTCACTCACCTTCATGGTGACGGGAAGAATGCTGTGATAAATATGCCACTCTCCCCCCAAATTAATATAGAAACGTAATGAGATTACCATGGAAACCTAACACTTTAAAAGGAACGGAAGCAGGATACAATTACCTTCAAGTTTATAAAGTAGAATACAGTCACGAGGAACCGCCTCATTAGACTGAAGAATACACTGGGAAACCACTACAATCGCACTAATACGGCTTTGACCGAGGACGAGAGAAGCCAGTGGAAGAGAATAGAGGGTCCGGAGACAAGCACCCCAGCCTACGTGAGAATTTAACAGAACTGCTGTTTCAACCCAGTGAGCAAGGATAGTTTGTTTTCATGAACGGTGCTTGCACAATTGACTGGCTACCCATTTAGACGATGATACAATTCCAAACTTATCTCACCATTTACAAAAAGAAATACTGAGAAGAATTAAAATGGAAATGAGTAAAAAGTCAAATGACTAGGGCAAAAGAAGAAAATAATGCCTCTGTATCTCTATACATATGATACTAAAGATATGGAAATTCCTCTTAACAAACAAACAAACAAACAAAAAATAGAAAACCAGAATCTATAAAGAAAGAACAGGCATATTTGACTATATAAAAATAACACTTTTCAAAGAGGAGAGCTACCATAAATAAAGTCAATAAACAGACAGTACATTGGGAGGAAACCTTTCAAATATAAGTGGACAGTGTATTAATTCCTATTTCTACTATGCAAAGAACACTTTAAAAAAAAAAGTCTGCCAATTAAGTATCGGGGAAAATGGACAAAGACTGTGAAAAGGGAGTTCATAGGACAGAATGTGTACTTGGGTTCCCAGTCTGGAAAGTTGTTCACGCTCAGCAGAAAGTCCTAGAATCATAAAGGAAGTAACAACATGTTATTTTAGCCCTGGCAGTTTGGCAACAATTGTAACACCCCGTCGCCGTCAGAGCTGGCGGGGAAGCGGGGAAAGCGGACTTCTGACACATCTTTAGTGCAGATGCAGATCAAGACCAGACTTTTGGAAAGCAGTTTGGCGACCGCTGTTGGAACTGGAGGCACACAGCCCCTTCTGAGTCAGCGATCTGACTCCTGGGAGGCTGTCCCACACAAATAAAAAGGCCGGTTCTGAAGGATCCGTGGGCCAGGATGGGAGGCCGTCCCACACAAATAAAAAGGCCGGTTCTGAAGGATCCGTGGGCCAGGATGGGAGGCCGTCCCACACAAATAAAAAGACCGGTTCTGAAGGACCCGTGGGCCAGGATGGGAGGCCGTCCCACACAAATAAAAAGACCGGTTCTGAAGGATCCGTGCGCCAGGATGGGAGGCCGTCCCACACAAATAAAAAGACCAGTTCTGAAGGATCCGTGGGCCAGGGTGGGAGGCCGTCCCACACAGATAAAAAGACCGGTTCTGAAGGACCCGTGGGCCAGGATGGGAGGCCGTCCCACACAAATAAAAAGACCGGTTCTGAAGGATCCGTGGGCCAGGATGGGAGGTTCTCCCACACAAATAAAAAGACCGGTTCTGAAGGACCCATGGGCCAGGATGGGAGGCCGTCCCACACAAATAAAAAGACCGGTTCTGAAGGACCCGTGGGCCAGGGTGGGAGGCTGTCCCACACAAATAAAAAGACCGGTTCTGAAGGATCCGTGGGCCAGGATGGAGGCCGTCCCACACAAATAAAAAGACCGGTTCTGAAGGACCCGTGGGCCAGGATGGGAGGCCGTCCCACACAAATAAAAAGACCGGTTCTGAAGGACCCGTGGGCCAGGATGGGAGGCCGTCCCACACAAATAAAAAGACCGGTTCTGAAGGACCCGTGGGCCAGGGTGGGAGGCCGTCCCACACAAATAAAAAGACCGGTTCTGAAGGATCCGTGGGCCAGGGTGGGAGGCTGTCCCACACACATAAAAAGGCCGGTTCTGAAGGATCCGTGGGCCAGGATGGGAGGCCGTCCCACACAAATAAAAAGACCGGTTCTGAAGTATCCGTGGGCCAGGATGGGAGGTTCTCCCACACAAATAAAAAGACCGGTTCTGAAGGACCCATGGGCCAGGATGGGAGGCCGTCCCACACAAATAAAAAGACCGGTTCTGAAGGACCCGTGGGCCAGGGTGGGAGGCTGTCCCACACAAATAAAAAGACCGGTTCTGAAGGATCCGTGGGCCAGGATGGAGGCCGTCCCACACAAATAAAAAGACCTGTTCTGAAGGACCCGTGGGCCAGGATGGGAGGCCGTCCCACACAAATAAAAAGACCGGTTCTGAAGGACCCGTGGGCCAGGGTGGGAGGCCGTCCCACACAAATAAAAAGACCGGTTCTGAAGGACCCGTGGGCCAGGGTGGGAGGCCGTCCCACACAAATAAAAAGACCGGTTCTGAAGGATCCGTGGGCCAGGGTGGGAGGCTGTCCCACACACATAAAAAGGCCGGTTCTGAAGGATCCGTGGGCCAGGATGGGAGGCCGTCCCACACAAATAAAAAGACCGGTTCTGAAGGACCCGTGGGCCAGGGTGGGAGGCTGTCCCACACAAATAAAAAGGCCGGTTCTGAAGGACCCGTGGGCCAGGAGAGCCTAGGTATTTATTGTGACATTTTTTTTAAGTGGAAGGAGGAAAAAAAAAAAAGGAAGCATGCAAAGCGAATCCTATCAATAAGGGAATTGCTGGCTAGGCTGCAGGGCATCTCCACATCTCGTGGGGCCGTGGAGGAGAGGGCGCTGGAGCCGTCCCAGCGGACTTGAGAACTTCCCAGGAGACACTGGTTCTAAGGACGCTCAATGAACTTAGGGCAAGAGTAGATGGATTTAGAACTTCAACAGAGAGCTAGGAAACACAAAAACAGAACTAAAATAAATAAATAAATAAACAAACAACAACATAAAAAATGAACTGGGCAGAAAGGAAGGAGACAGTCACCACATTACAGGGAATCGGCAGTCGAGTCGACGAGGCAGAGGATCACGTCAGAGGTCTGGAAAGCAAGGAGGCAGAGAACCGCCAGTCAGAACAGCAACAAGATACAAGCAGAGAGTGAGGCTGGTGTCAGGAGCCTCTGGGACAACTGCGAGCATACCAGTAATTGCATCGCGGGGTATCAGCAGGAGAGGAGAGAGAGCAAGGAATTGAAAACCTGTGTAAAAAACCAACAATAATAATGACAAAAAACATCCCCAATGGGGGGAAGGAAAGAGACACAGAAGTCCAAGAAATAAAGAATCCCAAGCAAGATGAACCCAAATCAGCAAGCAAGAAGCAATCACGTACAAGGGAGCGCCCGTAAGACTGTCAGCCGACTTCTCGGCAGAAGCGGTGCAGCGCACAATCTTCAAAGTCCTGCAAACCGAGGACCCGCCCCCCAGAGGGCTCTCCCCAGCAAAGCTGTCACTTAGCCTCGAAGGATAAAGAGCTTCCCAGATGGGAGAAGTCCAAAGGAGTTCATCACCACCCAACCAATGTGACATGAAATGTTAAAAGGTCTTCTTTAAGAAAAAGAAGGAAAAAAAAGATTAAAAAAAAAAAAAATATATATATATATATATATATATATATATATATATATATACATACACACGAGCAAGCCCTGGCCGGGTGGCTCATCTGGACAGAGCATCGACCTGATATGCCCAGACTGTTGGTTCCATCTCCCGTTAGAACACATGTTAGAATCAACCAATGAATACATAAATAAGTGTAACAAACTGATTTCTCTCTCTCTCTCTCTCTCTCTTTCTCTCCTTCCCTCTGTCTCTCTAAAATTAATAAATTTAAAATAAAAGTTAATATGAACAGTAAAATGGCAATAAGTCCACCTCTATCAACAATTTAATCTTCAAAACAAAATGAAGAAGGAGCACAGAAAGGGACTCAGTCATCGATGCAGAGAATGTCCTGAGGGCTGCCGGGCGGGAGGGCGGCCTGGGGGAGGCCTGGTGGGGGAAGGTGGGGGGATGAGGGAGTGTGCCAGGTGGGAGGGCGGCCGGGGGGGGCCTGGTGGGAGAAGGTGGGGGGGTGAGGGAGTGTGCCAGGTGGGAGGGCGGCCGGGGGGGCCTGGTGGGAGAAGGTGGGGGGGTGAGGGAGTGTGCCAGGTGGGAGGGCGGCCGGGGGGGAGGCCTGGTGGGAGAAGGTGGGGGGGTGAGGGAGTGTGCCAGGTGGGAGGGCGGCCGGGGGGGGCCTGGTGGGGGAAGGTGGGGGGTGAGGGAGTGTGCCAGGTGGGAGGGCGGCCGGGGGGGGCCTGGTGGGAGAAGGTGGGGGGATGAGGGAGTGTGCCAGGTGGGAGGGCGGCCGGGGGGCGGGCTGGTGGGGGAAGGTGGGGGGCTGAGGGAGTGTGCCAGGTGGGAGGGCGGCCGGGGGGCCTGGTGGGAGAAGGTGGGGGGATGAGGGAGTGTGCCAGGCGGGAGGGCGGCCGGGAGGCCTGGTGGGAGAAGGTGGGGGGATGAGGGAGTGTGCCAGGTGGGAGGGCGGCCGGGGGGCCTGGTGGGAGAAGGTGGGGGGATGAGGGAGTGTGCCAGGTGGGAGGGCGGCCGGGGGGGGGGGCTGGTGGGAGAAGGTGGGGGGATGAGGGAGTGTGCCAGGCGGGAGGGCGGCCGGGGGGGGGGGGGCTGGTGGGAGAAGGTGGGGGGATGAGGGAGTGTGCCAGGTGGGAGGGCGCCCGGGGGGCTGGTGGGAGAAGGTGGGGGGATGAGGGAGTGTGCCAGGCGGGAGGGCGGCCAGGGGCCTGGTGGGAGAAGGTGGGGGGCTGAGGGAGTGTGCCAGGCGGGAGGGCGGCCGGGAGGGGGGCCTGGTGGGAGAAGGTGGGGGGATGAGGAAGTGCAGGCTGGCAGAGCGGGCACGGGGAACCCAGCCAGGAATACTGTAACCACTGCCTGTGGGGCCACCTGGGGGTGAGGCTGATGGGATGATCACTGAGGACAGCCAGGTAAGGTCCAATCTCGTGGGTGTGGCCCTGAACATAGTATAAGATTGCACATCAGCTGTGATTGAAGAGTGAAAAATTATGTAAAGTCGAAATAGTCAGCAGCAAGAGAAAGCAGACCATGAGTGTGTGCCGCGTGATGACATTTAAGCACTGAGAGGTTTAAGCACATCTGTCTCGGTCAAAAAGGAAACTCCAACATTTCACACATGTGATCAGATCAAATGAGTCATGTTTTGTATCACGGCAGTAAAACAACTGCGACATGTCATGACCCAGTCTCGAAAGAATATCTTCAAACTGGATAAGATATCGTGCATGCTATAAAGTGTATATATTCACACACACACACACACACACACACATAAAAGCAATGACTTCACGTGCTGCCTGTAAGTCACACGTCTGGACAAGCTCCGGCAGCTAACGTGTGCTCAGACTCCCGGGGTCCGCCTGCCGATGCCCGACCTGGGCCCACTGACTTTTAGACAGCGGCGAGAGGCTCACGTTAGTTGAATTTAGATAATTCCCTCTGTGTGATCCTGTCTGGAGCCTGAATTATAAATGCATGGATAACTCATGTATTAAAATTAGAAGCCAGGAGGCATAAGGAGATACGAAGTCAGGGTTTCCGTTTCGTGCACCAGCCTCTCTGACTTGACGGGGGTTGTGCCGTGTGCTCCGCTCCAGTTGCTCGGCCAGGGGCAGGTCGGGGGTCTCGCTCAGCTCCGGCCACTGGCTCAGAGGGCACATCCGGGGGTGCTTAGCCTGTCCAGGCTCAGATATGCTCCTGATGATGACCAAGGTCCCTCCCTGCCCTGCGGGAGGGGGCTCTCCAGCCTGTGCACACAGGACGCCTCACGGGAGGAATTTAAAATGCAGGTTCCTCGGCTCCACCTCCGGAGACGGTGACTTGGTAGGGCTGGCGTGAGGTCCGAATCTGCAGCTCCAGCCAGCCAGGGTCCAGTTGCTGCCAGCGGCGCTGGTCGAGGGTCCGGGAGGGTGTGAGAATCGACGAGTAAACGATGGGCTTTTCTGAGAAAAGGTGGTGAATCGTCCGGAGCGAAGCAGGTGTGTGTCGTTTCCACGGTGACACATCTTCCTTTTTCAGCAAACACGGTAATACAGGTGCATCTCCCACCGTCTGCATCCCCTCCTCAGGAGAAGTAGACCGCGGACATCCTACTCTGGAGGACTGCGCAGAGGCATAGAGTCCTGCCCGCAGACCTCTGAGAGGTCCCCCTCCGGGTGGGCGTGCTGACCTCCCTCCAGGGTGGCCACGGCAGGGCTGTTTCCTGGCAACCGCCATTGTCCGGTTTCCCCCGCATGTGCTACCTCAGGTGACCACTAGGTGTCACTGTCGTGCTGGGGGCAGATTGGACTCCGGGGCAGATGTGAGCTAGGTGGGGCCCTGGGAGAATCCGTCCCCAGCGCCTGGGACGGTGGTTCGAGCATCCAGGATTCTCCCAGGAAATTCTCACCCTGAAAAGGGTCTCGGGTTGGGATGGATCATGAAAACGTTCAACCCCGAGAGGAACCGCCCCTCAACGTAAGACGGGCGCGTTTGATGGGCTAGGACCGTGACCTGACCGTGAGGCCAGGGGTGTCACTCCGTGGGGCCTTCCGGGGGCCAGATCGTCACGGACCTGGAAAGCGTCTGTCCGTGAAGGCGAGCAAGGCTAGGGGTCCAGGGTGAGGGGGCACCATGGGGCTCGGAGGGTTCTCCACCTCACTTCCCAGGTCCTTAAAGTAGATATCGTGCAAACAGCATGCACCAGAAACGGAAGGTGCCCTTGGAGAGTGGCTCTAAGAGCAGATGACATGCTGTGTGTCCCTGGCGAAGCCCTCATAAATAAAATAATCGCTTCTCGCAAGGAGTTCTTCGAGGGGCCCTGGCCGGCTTTTTAGACAACCCTGCCCTCACATTCCGTTCCTGTCTGTCTGTCGCTGTGCTGACCATGGCCGGACCGCCGTCCGGTTAAGCCGTCCCGAGGGAATCCTTGTTTCCTCTTTGTGTCTCTCGACTTGTCCAATCATTTCCCTGGCGAGTCCCAGAGGTGAAGAAATTGGAGGAGAAAGCTCACTCGTGGGTTCTGCATTTCTCCTCCCGTGGCTGCTGCGCCTGGTGTGAGGCCGGCTGTGCGTTTAAATAGTTGACATTCAGAGCAGTTTTCCCCACGGCCCCCAGAGGCGGCCTCTGCTGTCCTCGCAGACATCGCGCAACAGAGCAAGAGGCTGTGCAGGCCAGCTGTGGGATGAGACACCTCCCGGTTCCCCGGCGGAACGGGGGAGCGCGGGGAGCCAGCCTCTGTGTCCAGCCCCCTCTCTCTCTCCTCCTCACCGCGTCCTACCCCAAGACGAGAAAAGCCAAGTTCAGATCCGTGTTCGGGCTGGTATCACGCGGCTTCTCCAAACCCATGCCGCTGTTTGCCTGATGAAACGGTCCCCAGCCACCAGCTCCCACCTGTCCCCTGTGACGTGTGTCTGCCGGTCGGTCCCCTCTCCGCCCCCTCTCGCCCTCCTCTGGGTGCACGGACACAAAATACGGCCTCTGGCCCCGCGTGGAGCCCAAGGGTGGCCAGGGCATGGGGGGACTTCCCTGTCACACATTCTGGGATGGGACAAAATGGCTCTGATTGGCGTCTCCTTGGCATCATCTCCGGGAGAGGAGCCCTGGGCAGGTGTAGCACTGGGTTTCCGTCTCTTCTGCTCTGAACACGGTAAGGAAATCGGCCGCGGTGGCCCCGGCTGACAGGCGTTTCTGGTGCCCAGCCCGGGCAAGCGAGTCCTTATTTCCATCATCATTGAAGGGGTGGCTGGTGACAGTCACGGGGGTGGTTAGGGGGTGGGGGCAGCCACCATCCTCTCTTAAAGTTCCCTGCAGGGTAACTATTTCCAGGAGCTCATGAGCCCTGTGCTTTGATCATGCCGATAATCAGAAAGACCCTTTCTGTTTGAGGTTGCTATGGTGACGGCTGCTGGGGTGGGGGTGGGTGGGAGGGGAGATGCCTGCCAGCTGCTGTTTGGATAAAAATAGGTATTAACGACCTGGCCCGGGGCTTTCCACATTTCACGGGAGTTCTGGCAGAAGGACTGCGGGTCCTATCCATCCATAAATAAGTAAATAAAGGGAGGAGAAGAAAGAGGGGGGGAGAGAAAAATAAATAAACCAAGGTGCCTTCCCGAGCCGCACACGGGGGAGCAACATCTGCGTCCCTCGTGGGGATGGGTCCTGCGTCTCAGAATATGTTTCATTAGGTTCTTCTTGATTAAACAGCGCACTGGGTTGACTCCCTTCTCTGTCAGGCGCGTCGAGCTCGGCCCAGAGGGAGGGAGCTGATCAACAGACCCCGGAAACCCGTCCTGAAACGCAGCTCTGTGATTTTTGGAGGAAAAGCCTCCCCAGGAAGAACGAGGGGACGCCACTGGGCAGTCACTCCCTTATGCTCCTCTGTCACTGAGCTCTCCACTGGGGGCTGTGCTCCCGTGTGCTCCTGTGTCACTGAGCTCTCCGCTGAGGGCTGTGCTCCCGTGTGCTCCTCTGTCACTGAGCTGTGCACTGAGGGCTGTGCTCCCGTGTGCTCCTGTGTCACTGAGCTCTCCGCTGGGGGCTGTGCTCCCGTGTGCTCCTCTGTCACTGAGCTGTGCACTGAGGGCTGTGCTCCCGTGTGCTCCTGTGTCACTGAGCTCTCCACTGAGGGCTGTGCTCCCGTGTGCTCCTGTGTCACTGAGCTCTCCACTGAGGGCTGTGCTCCCGTGTGCTCCTCTGTCACTGAGCTGTGCACTGAGGGCTGTGCTCCCATGTGCTCCTGTGTCACTGAGCTCTCCGCTGGGGGCTGTGCTCCCGTGTGCTCCTCTGTCACTGAGCTGTGCACTGAGGGCTGTGCTCCCGTGTGCTCCTGTGTCACTGAGCTCTCCGCTGGGGGCTGTGCTCCCGTGTGCTCCTCTGTCACTGAGCTCTCCGCTGGGGGCTGTGCTCCCGTGTGCTCCTCTGTCACTGAGCTCTCCACTGAGGGCTCTGCTCCCGTGTGCTCCTCTGTCACTGAGCTCTCCTCTGAGGGCTGTGCTCCCGTGTGCTCCTCTGTCACTGAGCTCTCCGCTGAGGGCTGTGCTCCCATGTGCTCCTGTGTCACTGAGCTCTCCACTGAGGGCTGTGCTCCCGTGTGCTCCTCTGTCACTGAGCTCTCCACTGAGGGCTGTGCTCCCGTGTGCTCCTCTGTCACTGAGCTGTGCACTGAGGGCTGTGCTCCCGTGTGCTCCTCTGTCACTGAGCTGTGCACTGAGGGCTGTGCTCCCGTGTGCTCCTGTGTCACTGAGCTCTCCTCTGAGGGCTGTGCTCCCGTGTGCTCCTCTGTCACTGAGCTCTCCACTGGGGGCTGTGCTCCCGTGTGCTCCTCTGTCACTGAGCTCTCCACTGGGGGCTGTGCTCCCGTGTGCTCCTCTGTCACTGAGCTCTCCACTGGGGGCTGTGCTCCCGTGTGCTCCTGTGTCACTGAGCTCTCCTCTGAGGGCTGTGCTCCCGTGTGCTCCTCTGTCACTGAGCTGTTCACTGAGGGCTGTGCTCCCGTGTGCTCCTCTGTCACTAAGCTTTCCACTGGGGGCTGTGCTCCCGTGTGCTCCTGTGTCACTGAGCTCTCCTCTGAGGGCTGTGCTCCCGTGTGCTCCTCTGTCACTGAGCTCTCCACTGGGGGCTGTGCTCCCGTGTGCTCCTTTGTCACTGAGCTCTCCACTGGGGGCTGTGCTCCCGTGTGCTCCTCTGTCACTGAGCTCTCCACTGGGGGCTGTGCTCCCGTGTGCTCCTGTGTCACTGAGCTCTCCTCTGAGGGCTGTGCTCCCGTGTGCTCCTCTGTCACTGAGCTCTCCACTGAGGGCTGTGCTCCCGTGTGCTCCTGTGTCACTGAGCTCTCCTCTGAGGGCTGTGCTCCCGTGTGCTCCTCTGTCACTGAGCTCTCCTCTGAGGGCTGTGCTCCCGTGTGCTCCTGTGTCACTGAGCTCTCCTCTGAGGGCTGTGCTCCCGTGTGCTCCTCTGTCACTGAGCTCTCCACTGGGGGCTGTGCTCCCGTGTGCTCCTCTGTCACTGAGCTGTGCACTGGGGGCTGTGCTCCCGTGTGCTCCTCTGTCACTGAGCTCTCCACTGGGGGCTGTGCTCCCGTGTGCTCCTCTGTCACTGAGCTCTCCACTGGGGGCTGTGCTCCCGTGTGCTCCTCTGTCACTGAGCTGTGCACTGGGAGCTGTGCTCCCGTGTGCTCCTCTGTCACTGAGCTCTCCACTGGGGGCTGTGCTCCCGTGTGCTCCTCTGTCACTGAGCTCTCCACTGGGGGCTGTGCTCCCGTGTGCTCCTCTGTCACTGAGCTGTGCACTGGGGGCTGTGCTCCCGTGTGCTCCTCTGTCACTGAGCTCTCCACTGGGGGCTGTGCTCCCGTGTGCTCCTCTGTCACTGAGCTCTCCGCTGGGGGCTGTGCTCCCGTGTGCTCCTGTGTCACTGAGCTCTCCTCTGAGGGCTGTGCTCCCGTGTGCTCCTCTGTCACTGAGCTCTCCTCTGAGGGCTGTGCTCCCGTGTGCTCCTGTGTCACTGAGCTCTCCTCTGAGGGCTGTGCTCCCGTGTGCTCCTCTGTCACTGAGCTCTCCACTGGGGGCTGTGCTCCCGTGTGCTCCTCTGTCACTGAGCTGTGCACTGGGGGCTGTGCTCCCGTGTGCTCCTCTGTCACTGAGCTCTCCACTGGGGGCTGTGCTCCCGTGTGCTCCTCTGTCACTGAGCTCTCCACTGGGGGCTGTGCTCCCGTGTGCTCCTCTGTCACTGAGCTGTGCACTGGGAGCTGTGCTCCCGTGTGCTCCTCTGTCACTGAGCTCTCCACTGGGGGCTGTGCTCCCGTGTGCTCCTCTGTCACTGAGCTCTCCACTGGGGGCTGTGCTCCCGTGTGCTCCTCTGTCACTGAGCTGTGCACTGGGGGCTGTGCTCCCGTGTGCTCCTCTGTCACTGAGCTCTCCACTGGGGGCTGTGCTCCCGTGTGCTCCTCTGTCACTGAGCTCTCCGCTGGGGGCTGTGCTCCCGTGTGCTCCTGTGTCACTGAGCTCTCCACTGGGGGCTGTGCTCCCGTGTGCTCCTGTGTCACTGAGCTGTGCACTGGGGGCTGTGCTCCCGTGTGCTCCTCTGTCACTGAGCTGTGCACTGGAGGCTGTGCTCCCGTGTGCTCCTGTGTCACTGAGCTCTCCACTGAGGGCTGTGCTCCCGTGTGCTCCTCTGTCACTGAGCTGTGCACTGAGGGCTGTGCTCCCATGTGCTCCTGTGTCACTGAGCTCTCCGCTGGGGGCTGTGCTCCCGTGTGCTCCTCTGTCACTGAGCTGTGCACTGAGGGCTGTGCTCCCGTGTGCTCCTCTGTCACTGAGCTCTCCACTGAGGGCTGTGCTCCCGTGTGCTCCTCTGTCACTGAGCTCTCCTCTGAGGGCTGTGCTCCCGTGTGCTCCTCTGTCACTGAGCTCTCCGCTGAGGGCTGTGCTCCCGTGTGCTCCTGTGTCACTGAGCTCTCCACTGAGGGCTGTGCTCCCGTGTGCTCCTCTGTCACTGAGCTCTCCACTGAGGGCTGTGCTCCCGTGTGCTCCTCTGTCACTGAGCTCTCCGCTGAGGGCTGTGCTCCCGTGTGCTCCTCTGTCACTGAGCTGTGAACTGAGGGCTGTGCTCCCGTGTGCTCCTCTGTCACTGAGCTGTGCACTGAGGGCTGTGCTCCCGTGTGCTCCTGTGTCACTGAGCTCTCCTCTGAGGGCTGTGCTCCCGTGTGCTCCTCTGTCACTGAGCTCTCCACTGGGGGCTGTGCTCCCGTGTGCTCCTCTGTCACTGAGCTGTGCACTGGGGGCTGTGCTCCCGTGTGCTCCTCTGTCACTGAGCTCTCCACTGAGGGCTGTGCTCCCGTGTGCTCCTCTGTCACTGAGCTCTCCACTGGGGGCTGTGCTCCCGTGTGCTCCTCTGTCACTGAGCTGTGCACTGGGGGCTGTGCTCCCGTGTGCTCCTCTGTCACTGAACTCTCCACTGGGGGCTGTGCTCCCGTGTGCTCCTCTGTCACTGAGCTCTCCGCTGGGGGCTGTGCTCCCGTGTGCTCCTGTGTCACTGAGCTCTCCACTGGGGGCTGTGCTCCCGTGTGCTCCTCTGTCACTGAGCTGTGCACTGGGGGCTGTGCTCCCGTGTGCTCCTCTGTCACTGAGCTCTCCACTGGGGGCTGTGCTCCCATGTGCTCCTCTGTCACTGAGCTCTCCGCTGGGGGCTGTGCTCCCGTGTGCTCCTGTGTCACTGAGCTCTCCACTGGGGGCTGTGCTCCCGTGTGCTCCTGTGTCACTGAGCTGTGCACTGAGGGCTGTGCTCCCGTGTGCTCCTCTGTCACTGAGCTGTGCACTGAGGGCTGTGCTCCCGTGTGCTCCTGTGTCACTGAGCTCTCCACTGAGGGCTGTGCTCCCGTGTGCTCCTCTGTCACTGAGCTGTGCACTGAGGGCTGTGCTCCCATGTGCTCCTGTGTCACTGAGCTCTCCGCTGGGGGCTGTGCTCCCGTGTGCTCCTCTGTCACTGAGCTGTGCACTGAGGGCTGTGCTCCCGTGTGCTCCTGTGTCACTGAGCTCTCCGCTGGGGGCTGTGCTCCCGTGTGCTCCTCTGTCACTGAGCTCTCCGCTGGGGGCTGTGCTCCCGTGTGCTCCTCTGTCACTGAGCTCTCCGCTGAGGGCTGTGCTCCCGTGTGCTCCTCTGTCACTGAGCTCTCCTCTGAGGGCTGTGCTCCCGTGTGCTCCTCTGTCACTGAGCTCTCCACTGGGGGCTGTGCTCCCGTGTGCTCCTCTGTCACTGAGCTCTCCTCTGAGGGCTGTGCTCCCGTGTGCTCCTCTGTCACTGAGCTCTCCGCTGAGGGCTGTGCTCCCGTGTGCTCCTCTGTCACTGAGCTCTCCGCTGAGGGCTGTGCTCCCGTGTGCTCCTGTGTCACTGAGCTCTCCACTGAGGGCTGTGCTCCCATGTGCTCCTCTGTCACTGAGCTCTCCACTGAGGGCTGTGCTCCCGTGTGCTCCTCTGTCACTGAGCTCTCCACTGGGGGCTGTGCTCCCGTGTGCTCCTCTGTCACTGAGCTCTCCACTGAGGGCTGTGCTCCCGTGTGCTCCTCTGTCACTGAGCTGTGCACTGAGGGCTGTGCTCCCGTGTGCTCCTCTGTCACTGAGCTGTGCACTGAGGGCTGTGCTCCCGTGTGCTCCTGTGTCACTGAGCTGTGCACTGGGGGCTGTGCTCCCGTGTGCTCCTCTGTCACTGAGCTCTCCACTGGGGGCTGTGCTCCCGTGTGCTCCTCTGTCACTGAGCTCTCCACTGGGGGCTGTGCTCCCGTGTGCTCCTCTGTCACTGAGCTCTCCACTGGGGGCTGTGCTCCCGTGTGCTCCTCTGTCACTGAGCTCTCCACTGGGGGCTGTGCTCCCGTGTGCTCCTCTGTCACTGAGCTCTCCTCTGAGGGCTGTGCTGCCGTGTGCTCCTGTGTCACTGAGCTGTGCACTGAGGGCTGTGTTCCCGTGTGCTCCTGTGTCACTGAGCTCTCCTCTGAGGGCTGTGCTCCCGTGTGCTCCTCTGTCACTGAGCTGTGCACTGAGGGCTGTGCTCCCGTGTGCTCCTCTGTCACTGAGCTCTCCACTGGGGGCTGTGCTCCCGTGTGCTCCTCTGTCACTGAGCTGTGCACTGAGGGCTGTGCTCCCGTGTGCTCCTGTGTCACTGAGCTCTCCTCTGAGGGCTGTGCTCCCGTGTGCTCCTCTGTCACTGAGCTCTCCTCTGAGGGCTGTGCTCCCGTGTGCTCCTCTGTCACTGAGCTCTCCACTGAGGGCTGTGCTCCCGTGTGCTCCTTTGTCACTGAGCTGTGCACTGAGGGCTGTGTTCCCGTGTGCTCCTGTGTCACTGAGCTCTCCTCTGAGGGCTGTGCTCCCGTGTGCTCCTCTGTCACTGAGCTGTGCACTGAGGGCTGTGCTCCCGTGTGCTCCTCTGTCACTGAGCTCTCCACTGGGGGCTGTGCTCCCGTGTGATCTTGTGTCACTGAGCTCTCCTCTGAGGGCTGTGCTCCCGTGTGCTCCTCTGTCACTGAGCTCTTCACTGGGGGCTGTGCTCCCGTGTGCTCCTCTGTCACTGAGCTCTCCACTGGGGGCTGTGCTCCCGTGTGCTCCTCTGTCACTGAGCTCTCCACTGGGGGCTGTGCTCCCGTGTGCTCCTGTGTCACTGAGCTCTCCTCTGAGGGCTGTGCTCCCGTTTGCTCCTCTGTCACTGAGCTCTCCACTGAGGGCTGTGCTCCCGTGTGCTCCTGTGTCACTGAGCTGTGCACTGAGGGCTGTGTTCCCGTGTGCTCCTGTGTCACTGAGCTCTCCTCTGAGGGCTGTGCTCCCGTGTGCTCCTCTGTCACTGAACTGTGCACTGAGGGCTGTGCTCCCGTGTGCTCCTCTGTCACTGAGCTCTCCACTGGGGGCTGTGCTCCCGTGTGCTCCTGTGTCACTGAGCTCTCCGCTGGGGGCTGTGCTCCCGTGTGCTCCTCTGTCACTGAGCTGTGCACTGAGGGCTGTGCTCCCGTGTGCTCCTGTGTCACTGAGCTCTCCGCTGGGGGCTGTGCTCCCGTGTGCTCCTCTGTCACTGAGCTCTCCGCTGGGGGCTGTGCTCCCGTGTGCTCCTCTGTCACTGAGCTCTCCACTGAGGGCTGTGCTCCCGTGTGCTCCTCTGTCACTGAGCTCTCCACTGAGGGCTGTGCTCCCGTGTGCTCTTCTGTCACTGAGCTCTCCACTGGGGGCTGTGCTCCCGTGTGCTCCTCTGTCACTGAGCTGTGCACTGGGGGCTGTGCTCCCGTGTGCTCCTCTGTCACTGAGCTCTCCACTGGGGGCTGTGCTCCCGTGTGCTCCTCTGTCGCTGAGCTCTCCACTGGGGGCTGTGCTCCCGTGTGCTCCTGTGTCACTGAGCTCTCCACTGGGGGCTGTGCTCCCGTGTGCTCCTCTGTCACTGAGCTGTGCACTGAGGGCTGTGCTCCCGTGTGCTCCTCTGTCACTGAGCTCTCCGCTGGGGGCTGTGCTCCCGTGTGCTCCTCTGTCACTGAGCTCTCCACTGGGGGCTGTGCTCCCGTGTGCTCCTCTGTCACTGAGCTCTCCGCTGGGGGCTGTGCTCCCGTGTGCTCCTGTGTCACTGAGCTCTCCACTGGGGGCTGTGCTCCCGTGTGCTCCTGTGTCACTGAGCTGTGCACTGGGGGCTGTGCTCCCGTGTGCTCCTCTGTCACTGAGCTGTGCACTGGAAGCTGTGCTCCCGTGTGCTCCTGTGTCACTGAGCTCTCCACTGAGGGCTGTGCTCCCGTGTGCTCCTCTGTCACTGAGCTGTGCACTGAGGGCTGTGCTCCTATGTGCTCCTGTGTCACTGAGCTCTCCGCTGGGGGCTGTGCTCCCGTGTGCTCCTCTGTCACTGAGCTGTGCACTGAGGGCTGTGCTCCCGTGTGCTCCTGTGTCACTGAGCTCTCCGCTGGGGGCTGTGCTCCCGTGTGCTCCTCTGTCACTGAGCTCTCCGCTGGGGGCTGTGCTCCCGTGTGCTCCTCTGTCACTGAGCTGTGCACTGAGGGCTGTGCTCCCGTGTGCTCCTGTGTCACTGAGCTCTCCGCTGGGGGCTGTGCTCCCGTGTGCTCCTCTGTCACTGAGCTCTCCGCTGGGGGCTGTGCTCCCGTGTGCTCCTCTGTCACTGAGCTCTCCTCTGAGGGCTGTGCTCCCGTGTGCTCCTCTGTCACTGAGCTCTCCGCTGAGGGCTGTGCTCCCGTGTGCTCCTGTGTCACTGAGCTCTCCACTGAGGGCTGTGCTCCCGTGTGCTCCTCTGTCACTGAGCTCTCCACTGAGGGCTGTGCTCCCGTGTGCTCCTCTGTCACTGAGCTCTCCACTGGGGGCTGTGCTCCCGTGTGCTCCTCTGTCACTGAGCTCTCCACTGAGGGCTGTGCTCCCGTGTGCTCCTCTGTCACTGAGCTGTGCACTGAGGGCTGTGCTCCCGTGTGCTCCTCTGTCACTGAGCTGTGCACTAAGGGCTGTGCTCCCGTGTGCTCCTGTGTCACTGAGCTGTGCACTGGGGGCTGTGCTCCCGTGTGCTCCTCTGTCACTGAGCTCTCCACTGGGGGCTGTGCTCCCGTGTGCTCCTCTGTCACTGAGCTGTGCACTGGGGGCTGTGCTCCCGTGTGCTCCTCTGTCACTGAGCTCTCCACTGGGGGCTGTGCTCCCGTGTGCTCCTCTGTCACTGAGCTCTCCACTGGGGGCTGTGCTCCCGTGTGCTCCTCTGTCACTGAGCTCTCCACTGGGGGCTGTGCTCCCGTGTGCTCCTGTGTCACTGAGCTCTCCTCTGAGGGCTGTGCTCCCGTGTGCTCCTCTGTCACTGAGCTCTCCACTGAGGGCTGTGCTGCCGTGTGCTCCTGTGTCACTGAGCTGTGCACTGAGGGCTGTGTTCCCGTGTGCTCCTGTGTCACTGAGCTCTCCTCTGAGGGCTGTGCTCCCGTGTGCTCCTCTGTCACTGAGCTGTGCACTGAGGGCTGTGCTCCCGTGTGCTCCTCTGTCACTGAGCTCTCCACTGGGGGCTGTGCTCCCGTGTGCTCCTCTGTCACTGAGCTGTGCACTGAGGGCTGTGCTCCCGTGTGCTCCTGTGTCACTGAGCTCTCCTCTGAGGGCTGTGCTCCCGTGTGCTCCTCTGTCACTGAGCTCTCCTCTGAGGGCTGTGCTCCCGTGTGCTCCTCTGTCACTGAGCTCTCCACTGAGGGCTGTGCTCCCGTGTGCTCCTTTGTCACTGAGCTGTGCACTGAGGGCTGTGTTCCCGTGTGCTCCTGTGTCACTGAGCTCTCCTCTGAGGGCTGTGCTCCCGTGTGCTCCTCTGTCACTGAGCTCTTCACTGGGGGCTGTGCTCCCGTGTGCTCCTCTGTCACTGAGCTCTCCACTGGGGGCTCTGCTCCCGTGTGCTCCTCTGTCACTGAGCTCTCCACTGGGGGCTGTGCTCCCGTGTGCTCCTGTGTCACTGAGCTCTCCTCTGAGGGCTGTGCTCCCGTGTGCTCCTCTGTCACTGAGCTCTCCACTGAGGGCTGTGCTCCCGTGTGCTCCTGTGTCACTGAGCTGTGCACTGAGGGCTGTGTTCCCGTGTGCTCCTGTGTCACTGAGCTCTCCTCTGAGGGCTGTGCTCCCGTGTGCTCCTCTGTCACTGAACTCTCCACTGGGGGCTGTGCTCCCGTGTGCTCCTCTGTCACTGAGCTCTCCACTGGGGGCTGTGCTCCCGTGTGCTCCTCTGTCACTGAGCTCTCCACTGAGGGCTGTGCTCCCGTGTGCTCCTCTGTCACTGAGCTCTCCTCTGAGGGCTGTGCTCCCGTGTGCTCCTGTGTCACTGAGCTCTCCACTGGGGGCTGTGCTCCTGTGTGCTCCTCTGTCACTGAGCTCTCCACTGGGGGCTGTGCTCCCGTGTGCTCCTGTGTCACTGAGCTCTCCACTGGGGGCTGTGCTCCCGTGTGCTCCTGTGTCACTGAGCTCTCCACTGGGGGCTGTGCTCCCGTGTGCTCCTGTGTCACTGAGCTCTCCACTGGGGGCTGTGCTCCCGTGTGCTCCTGTGTCACTGAGCTCTCCACTGGGGGCTGTGCTCCCGTGTGCTCCTCTGTCACTGAGCTCTCCACTGGGGGCTGTGCTCCCGTGTGCTCCTGTGTCACTGAGCTCTCCACTGGGGGCTGTGCTCCCGTGTGCTCCTGTGTCACTGAGCTCTCCACTGGGGGCTGTGCTCCCGTGTGCTCCTCTGTCACTGAGCTCTCCGCTGAGGGCTGTTTCTTTTGTTTGTTTGTTTGTTTGTTTGTTTGTTTGTTTTGACACAGGAGAAAAGACGGCTGACCTTGTCCTAATCAGAAGCGTGTTCAGGGCTCAGTGTTGGCTCCTCCTCGGTTCCTTTGCACACACACTGTCCTCGCCGCTGTTTTCCCATCTTGAATTCCTCCTGTTGGGACGTGTCCTCTTTTTTTTGAAAGCCACCTGTGTCGTTCTCTTGGACGTCTGGCCCCGCCTGCCTCGGCGGCTCAGGGCCCGTGGCTTCTCCTCACTGAGGTTACCTACCGGCGTGCTACACAGAATTCACGAGAAAACCTGAATGACCTTCTATTCGCAGGCAATAACCTTCTATGATGTGAACCAGGGTCGGGTCAGAGAGCAGAGACGACATGCAGTGAGCACCCGCTCAGCAGCGTCTGAGAGCGAGGTGATTTCACGCTCAGGTCCCCAGAAAGGAACTGCTCACGCACAACAGAGGGGCCCTGTCCCGCGGTCATCGGCCAGTGCCTGGCGGAGACTCGGGGCGACTCTCCTCTGAGCGTCTAGCCCCTGGAGGAGAAGCGCTGTGTTGGTACCGCACGGGGGAACACGGAGGGCGGTGAGGGAATCGTCAGGGTCTCTTCCTTCACTTCCACTGAATTCCGGAGGTGGGGGGGGGAGGATCATCACATCTCCCGGGAAGTCACTGTCCTGTCGGAAGCAGAAAGCTCCCGGGGACGATAGACCAACTGTTCTCACTTCGCAGTGTGTGCTGCACACCTGCACGTGGTACAGTCAATAGTCCCTGACTGCGTGTTTTGTGTCTATCCAAGCCCACGTGACGCACACCAGGATGGACATGCGTTTCAAAGCCTCCTCGTAAACCCTGGTCAGTAAAGCACTGTCCTCTGTACGCCCAGGTTCTATTCTTAAGCAAATTGGCTCAGGAATAAAACTAAACAGCTTGGGTTTATAAGATGTGTCTCCTTCAGAGAGTTCAAATAGCTTCCCGGACCCAGTGTTTCAGTTACTGTCACAGTTCCCGTGGGTGGGGAGAACCCCCACCCCCACTCGTGTCTGAGGGGACATTGTGGAGGAGCAGAGCAACTGGCTTTTCTCAAAAAATTTCAGAGTAAAGTCAGTGGAAGATGGAGACACAATCGAAGGCTTCTATTTCCTGAGAGGACTAGACTGCATTTTGCAAGACACTGACATCTTGGTGATCAAAATACTTTATTGATCCTGGTCGGGTAGCTCGGTTGGTTAGAATGTTATCCCAAAACACCAAGGTTATGAGTTCGATCCCCGGCCAGGGCACATAAAAGAGGCAGCCAATGAGTATAATAAGTAAGCAGAACAACAAATGGATTCTTCTTCTTCTCTCTCTCCCCCCCTTCTTTTCTCTCTCTCTCTTTCTCTTTCTCTCTAAAATTAATTTAAAAAAAAAGTAAAACTATATATACATTATCAACTTGAGCTAACTTGCCGCCGACTCTAAGGTCAGAAGCGTCCCCAACCGATCTGTCCGTCAGAAGAGGGGTGCCCTTGAGTCAGAATTTAGAAGCCATCCAGAGCCGCGTACCAGCAGCCATGAAAGCCCCCTGTGAATTTCACTACTTGGAGGGAATGTCATCAGGTGATGACAGCCACTGCCCAAGTGGGTGCCCACATACCATCTAATTGGATTATCACCACAGCCAATGAATGAGCGACCTCCCTGCTGAGAACCTGAGGTTCTCAACTTAAGTGGTTTGTTTCTGTTTACCAGGCTCATAGGGGGCAGAGACGGAAGAAGAGTTTCTGGTATTCTGTGTCTGACAGCGCTGCTGTTTTGCAAAATACAGGGTGGAGCGAAGGAGGTTTGCCGTGCGTGGCACGGGACACAGTAGCCAATCTACAGTCACATGAGAATAAACTGTGATTTGCGTACTCACCCCTGCAAGCCTCCTCCTGCCCCGCCCTGTATAACAGAGAGGTGCCCGTCAGGCTTAACAACAACAACAACAAAAACCCCATTGGTCAAGTTCTCCCTTTATTATTGATTACAGTTCCCAACATTTATTCAGCACCCGCTGTGGACTAAGCTCACGGGGGTGACGCCAATCCTGCCCCCAAGGAGCTCCAGGCTAAAGGGAGAGGTCGATGATGCCGCCACCGGCAGTCGGTGTCCAGATCCATCAGGGGTGGTCCGGAATGCCCTGTGAGCAAAGGGGACGGTCTCCGGGACCCCAGCACCACTCCTGTGGGCAGAGAGGTCTCCCCCACCTCAAGCCAATGCTTCCCTTAATGGAAGAGAATAATAGGTCATTTGGAGGAACGATGTACCATGTGTCTGTCTTACGAGAGGTGGCCCGATGAGTAAGCTGTTTTCACGCTCATCCATAGACAACAGGACCTGCTCACCACGTCCAAGGTCTGCCCAGGCTCGGACACCCTTTGTGTGTGCGTGGGGGAGGGGGTGTCCTGGCTTGACCATCCTGGAAGTCAGGGTCAAGGGAGAGCACTGGCGACCAGGACAGCTCAGTCCTCACCCGTGCGGAGAAGAGCTCAGCCTCGTGCTCATTCGCTCCTGACGCTGTGTCGCCGGCCACCCACCACTCCCGGTCTCGGGGCCACACCTGGGCTCTCTGGAGCAGAAATAATCAGGACACACGCCTTTGCCACATTTGGAGTCTATAGAGCAGGGGTCCCCAAACTACGGCCCGCAGGCCACATGCGGCCTCCTGAGGCCATTTATCCGGCCCCCGCCACACTTCCGGAAGGGGCACCTCTTTCACTGGTGGTCAGTGAGAGGAGCATAGTTCCCATTGAAATATTGGTCAGTTTGTTGATTTAAATTTACTTGTTCTTTATTTTAAATATTGTATTTGTTCCCATTTTGTTTTTTTACTTTAAAATAAGATATGTGCAGTGTGCATAGGAATTTGTTCATAGTTTTTTTTATAGTCCGGCCCTCCAACGGTCTGAGGGACAGTGAACTGGCCCCCTGTGTAAAAAGTTTGGGGACCCCTGCTCTAGAGCTTGGAGTTTGGGTCCGGGAGCCGTCGAGTTCTAGCTTTGGAAGGATCGTCAGGAGCAGCGTGTTCAGCACGTGTGTAGACGGGCTCTCTGAGACGCAGAACGGGGAGAGGGAAAGGCATGTGGTGGAGGGGTCAGGTGACTTTCCAGCTGCGGAATGTCAGGGTCGTGTGTGAGAAAGCCAGGTGCGGGGAGGCAGAGAAGAACTTCCACCACTTCCCCCCCCCGCTCGCTGGGTAGTATCTACTTTCCCCGGCTGAAGGCATTTCTTGAGTCTCAAAGGAGAGACACACAGGTAGAAGCTGTCAGTCTGTTTATGAGCAAATACTCCAATCATTTTGATGGCAAGGATAATAACAATCATGGTAACTACCATTAATTGAGCCACAATATGCCAGACACTGGTTTGAAACTATGGCCCTGGCTGGTTGGCTCAGTGGTAGAGCATTGGCCTGGCGTGCGGGAGTCCCGGGTTCGATTCCCGGCCAGGGCACACAGGGGAAGCACCCATCTGCTTCTCCACCCTTCCTCTTGCCCCCTTCTCTCTGTCTCTCTCCTCCTTCCCTCCTGCAGCCAAAGCCCCATGGGAGCAAAGTTGGCCCAGGCTCTGAGGATGATTCCATGGCCTCCGCCTTAGGGTCTAAAAAATTGGCTCCAGTTGGCACAGAGCAATGGCCCAGATGGGCAGAGTATCGCCCCCTAGTGGGCTTGTCGGGTGACAGAGCAATGGCCCAGATGGGCAGAGTATCGCCCCCTAATGGGCTTGTCGGGTGACAGAGCAACGGCCCAGATGGGCAGAGTATCACCCCCTAGTGGGCTTGTCGGGTGACAGAGCAATGGCCCAGATGGGCAGAGTATCGCCCCCTAGTGGCCTTGTCGGGTGACAGAGCAACGGCCCAGATGGGCAGAGTATCGCCCCCTAGTGGGCTTGTCGGGTGACAGAGCAATGGCCCAGATGGGCAGAGTATCGCCCCCTAGTGGGCTTGTCGGGGGACAGAGCAACGGCCCAGATGGGCAGAGTATCGCCCCCTAGTGGGCTTGTCGGGGGACAGAGCAACGGCCCAGATGGGCAGAGTATCGCCCCCTAGTGGGCTTGTCGGGTGACAGAGCAATGGCCCAGATGGGCAGAGTATCGCCCCCTAGTGGGCTTGTCGGGTGACAGAGCAACGGCCCAGATGGGCAGAGTATCGCCCCCTAGTGGGCTTGTCGGGTGGGGGGGTCCCAGTCGGGGAGCATGTGGGAGTCTGTTTCCGCCTCCCCTCCTCTCACTAAATAAAAAATAAATAAATAAAAATAAAAAATACTGACAGTTTTACTTTTTCCTTTCCAATTTAAGATGCTTTTTATTTCTTCTTCTTGTCTGATCGCTGTGGTTAGGACTTCTAGTGCTGTGTTGAGTAAGAGTGGTGATCGCAGACATCCCTGTCTTGTTCCTGAGCTTAAAGGAAACACTTGCCGATTTTGTCCATTGTATACAATGTTGCTTGTGGGTTTGTCATAGATGGCCTTTATTATGTTGAGGTAAATTCTTTCCGTTCACTCTTTGCTGAGAGTTTTTAACAGAACTGGTGCTGGATTTTATCAAACGCTTTTTCTGCATTTATTGATCTGATCATAAGGCCTTTTAGCTTCCACTTTGTTTACGTGAGGCATCACGTTTATTGATGTGTGGATGTTGTACAAATCCTGCATCCCTGGAATGCATCCCACTTGATCATGCTGTATGATATTTTTAACGTGTTGCTGGGTGTGATTTGCTAATGTTTTGTTGAGAATTTTAGCATCTTTGCTCATCGGGGATATTGGATCATAATTTTCCTTTCTTTGTCGTGTCTGTGTCTGGTTTTGGAATTAGGATGATGCCGGCCTCATAAAATGACCCCGAGGGCCTTCCCTCCTCTTGAATTGTTAATGGAATAGTTTGAGAGAGTAGCTGTTACTCTCTCTTTGAATGTTTGGGGACACTCACCTGTGTGTCCAGAACTTCTGTTTGTTAAAGAGTGCTTTGATGACTGGTTGCATTTCACTAGCTGTAATCTGTCTATTCGGATTTTCTGATTCTTCCTGACTGAGTTTTGGAAGATTGTGTTTCTAGGAATTTATCCATTTTGTCCAGATTGTGCAAGTTATTGGCATACAGTTCACAATATTTTTTTTTTCACTATCTTCTGGATTTCTTTGGTTTCAGTGGTTACTTCCCCTCTTTTGTTTCTGATTTTATTTATTTGGGTCTTCTCTCTCTTTTTTTTTTTTTTTTTCTGAAAAGTCTGGTTAAATGTTTGTCAACATTGTTTACCTTTTCAAAGAACCGGCTCTTGGTTTTATTGATCTTTTCTACAGTCCATTTAGATTCTATTTTGTTTATTTCTGCTCTAAACTCTCTAAACTTCATTATTTCCTTCCTTCTCCTCACGTTGGGCTTTGCTGGTCTTTTCAAGTTCCTTTCTGTTGAAAGTTAGATTGTTTATTTGAGATTTCTTTTGTTTCCTGAGACAGGCCTGTCATGCTCTGAATTTCCCCTCTAGAACTGCGGTTGCTTTTTCCCGTAGATTTTGGGAATGTTGTGTTCTCATTTTTATTTGTTTTAAGTGTCTTGTATTTTTTTTCCTTGACTTCATTGTTAACCCGTTTATTGTTTGGTAACATGTTATTTCGCCTCTATGTGTTTGTGTGTTTTCTTGTGATTCATTCCTAGTTGCCTGCCATTGTGGTCACAGGATATTCTTGAAATGATATCAGTCCTGTGAAATTTATTGAGACATATTTTTGTCTTCTAACTTGGGGTCTATCCTATGGAAATGTTCCGTGTGTACTTGAAAAGGATGTATATTCTGCTGCGTGGGGGTAAAATGCTCTGAAGATATTAATTAAAATCAGTGGATCTAATATGTCATTTAAGGCTTGATGATTTTGACTGGGTGTTTTTTTTTCTACCTTGTTTTTCAAATCACTGACTCGATCCTCTGCTTCATCCAGCCTGTCCCCGGTTCCTCCCAGTGTACTCCTCCTGCGGGACAGGGTGTTCTTCACTCTCCATTGGTTCTTTCTTATGGATTCTCTGTCCTTTTTCACGCTTGCTGTCTCTTTGTTGAATTGATCACTTTGTTCCTTGAGCATCCATATAACCATGACTTTGAATTCTAAATCTGATTAATTGCTTGATTCCACTTCAATTCACGCTTCTTTCTGGAGATCTCTCCTTGTTTTTCATCTGGGACGTGTTCCTTTTCCTTCCCATTTTCGCTGCCTGTTTGTGTTTGATTCTATGTTTTGGATAGATCTGCTGTGACCCCCAGTCTTTGTGGGGAGGCCTGACGTGGCGGGTGTTCTGTTGGGTCCAGGGGTGCAGTCTCCTTGGTCACCTGAGCTGGGTGCTCCCGGAAGGCCCCTTGTGTGGGGTTTGTGGGCCCTGCTGTGGGGACTGAGTCTTGATTGCTGTTGGCTCATTGTGCATGAGATGGACCCTCCTGCTGGCTGACTGTGGGGCTCTACCCTGATCACCACAGGTGAGCCGCGGGGCAGGTGCTGACCGTGGGAGCCGAATGCGCCTCCGCTGGGTTTGGTGCCCGACAAGATCTCCCTTTGGCTGTGCTGCTGGGAAGCTACCTGGACGCTGCTCTGGTGTTGTCTGAAGCTGGACACTGGGTCTGTTGGTTCTGGGCCTCTTGGGAGGGAACTAGTGCAGACCAGTGTGAGATGCTGACGGTGACTGGCCCTCGGCAACCTGTTTGGGGCGCCGTGCTCTGTGGTTTGTGGCGGCCTCTGCTGGGCATCGGTGTGCCCAGGACAGACTGAGCTGT
The DNA here is from genome assembly GCF_036850995.1 of Saccopteryx leptura. Taxonomy (NCBI): domain Eukaryota; kingdom Metazoa; phylum Chordata; class Mammalia; order Chiroptera; family Emballonuridae; genus Saccopteryx; species Saccopteryx leptura. The sequence goes on along the minus strand of NC_089510.1, from coordinate 2,662,693 downwards.
GCCAGCTTCTACCAGCGCCAGGCTCAGAGGCCGGTCAGCAAAGGTCCCAGGTCACCCTGAGGTCCAGTTCCAACTCCCTTCTCCTGCCTGTTAGGCTCCTCACTGGAAGAGCCTCTGGGGAGTCAGGAGGGCGGAGCCGGCGAATCTCCTGTGAGAGGGCAGTGCCCTCCTGCTGCAGGGGGGGGTGGGGGGGTGCCCCGGTCATGCTGCAGGGGGGTGGGGATGCCCCGGTCATGCTGCAGGGGGGTGGGGATGCCCCGGTCATGCTGCAGGGGAGGGGGTGGGGATGCCCCGGTCATGCTGCAGGGGGGGTGGGGGTGCCCCGGTCATGCTGCAGGGGGGGTGGGGGTGCCCCGGTCATGCTGCAGGGGGGGTGGGGATGCCCCGGTCATGCTGCAGGGGAGGGGGTGGGGATGCCCCGGTCATGCTGCAGGGGAGGGGGTGGGGATGCCCCGGTCATGCTGCAGGGGGGGTGGGGATGCCCTGGTCATGCTGCAGGGGGGGTGGGGATGCCCCGGTCATGCTGCAGGGGGGGTGGGGATGCCCCGGTCATGCTGCAGGGGGGGTGGGGATGTCCCGGTCATGCTGCAGGGGAGGGGGGGATGCCCCGGTCATGCTGCAGGGGGGGCGGGGATGCCCCGGTCATGCTGCCGGGGGTGGGGGTGGGGGGGGGATGCCCCGGTCATGCAGCAGGGGGGGTGGGGATGCCCCGGTCATGCTGCAGGGGGGGTGGGGATGTCCCGGTCATGCTGCAGGGGGGGTGGGGATGCCCCGGTCATGCTGCCGGGGGGGGGGGGATGCCCCGGTCATGCTGCAGGGGGGGTGGGGATGCCCCGGTCATGCTGCCGGGGGGGGGGTGGGGATGCCCCGGTCATGCTGCAGGGGGGGGTGGGGGTGCCCCGGTCATGCTGCAGGGGGGGTGGGGATGCCCCGGTCATGCTGCAGGGGGGGTGGGGATGTCCCGGTCATGCTGCAGGGGGGGTGGGGATGCCCCGGTCATGCTGCCGGGGGGGGGGGGTGGGGATGCCCCGGTCATGCTGCAGGGGGGGTGGGGATGTCCCGGTCATGCTGCAGGGGGGGTGGGGATGCCCCGGTCATGCTGCAGGGGGGGTGGGGATGTCCCGGTCATGCTGCAGGGGGGGTGGGGATGTCCCGGTCATGCTGCCGGGGGTGGGGGGTGGGGATGTCCCGGTCATGCTGCAGGGGAGGTGGGGACGCCCCGGTCATGCTGCCGGGGGGGGGGGGATGTCCCGGTCATGCTGCAGGAGGGTGGGGATGCCCCAACTGTACAGCACAGGTCAGTCTGTCACAGACTTTGCCCGGACCTCAGCGTGGCGGAGCTTCTGGTCATCAGGAGGGTGGGGTCTCTGGAGCCCAGAGTGTGTGTGCTGGCAGCTAGGAAGGTGGTCCTACTGAATGTACTCTGTGAGGAGGAAGCACCGGTCAGACCCACGGGAAGGTGGGGAGCCCGGCCCCCACCTCAAAGCCAGACGACTGAGTTAATGTGACCCCTTAGCTCTCTGAGACCTCCACTCCCTGGTCAGGGCCACCGGCTCCTCAGCAGAACCTAATCTTTGCAGGGTGGAAGGTGGAACGGAGGGAGTCCAGGGGAGAGAGCAATTGCTTTTCCCCGGGCTGAGGCCCCGGAGGAGCAGAGCGCCTCCCCTGGAAACGACGGCGACTGTCGTCTTAGAGAGTGACTGGGCGCAGGGGTCCTGGTAACGGCCCCTCCTCCTTCTCCCTGGACCTCCTCCTGCGACTGGTCCACTCCGCCCTCCCTCCAGCGGAGCCCAGGGTGCCTGGCTGCCAGGGAGATTGTGTGCGTTGGCCCTTTAAGAGGGCGCCCGCGTCCCTGAGGACGCCTGTCTCTCTCTGGGGGACAGAGGACAGAAACCTCGCTGCTCTTCACAGCGGAACGCGAGGTGGATGCCGGTTCCCGGCTCTCAGCTGGGCAGCTGGGCAGCTGGGTTTCGTTTCCCCGTTCCCAGGGGCAGTGCCCCCCCAGGTCAGAGTGTCCCTCAGAGCCCCTGCCCCCGCTCGTCAGGGGAGGGGCAGCCCTTCCCGCGTCTCTGCCCTTCCTGCCAGTCGCCTCCTGGCTTCTGCTGGGACTCCTCGATGGGGAGACGCCCCTTCCTTCGGGCTTGAGTTAGTCGTTCAGGAGGATTGGTCTTCAGTGTAGCGGTCACTCCAGTTTGGTCCTGGGAGGAGGGGAGTGGAGCTTCCACCTGCCCCGCCACCATCTTAGACTCCGTCCAGCAAAACATCTTTTCAGAGTCAACGCACTGAGATGCCGATCAGGCCAGGCAGCCATTGTCCTTACGTTTATCTCCAAGTGTGACCACTGAGTGTGGGCCTCCTCCCCCGTAGACGACTGCTTTTCCCCCTCTTTGTCCCTTGTCACCAAGTCCTCGGTGATGCTTCTATCCCACAGCCTTCTCCGTCCCCCCTGCCCCGTGCTCTCTGTCTGCTAAAACGGTTTTCTCGGATGTCTGCAATGATTCACTGGCCTTTCTCAATCATCCTGTCCTTACCTGAGGGTAGTGCGTGCGTGCGTGTGTGTGTGTGTGTGTGTGTGAACATAAGGTCACAAGTGCGTGTGCCCCTTATTACCAATGTGAGAGACACAGTGGACTTCTCTCCTGCTAAAAAGTCAGGGAGAAGGGGGGGTGTAGAGAGGGAGCCCCAACCCTAAGTGAAACACCAAATGCCACCCCCAGAGATGAGAACTAATAAAGTTTAACAAAGACAAGAACGACCAAATCCCCTGATAAAACACCAGAGGTTTAAGAAACCGGATCGTGCCCTCTCCCTCTGCTGTCCCCGTCGTCCCTCAGTGTCCTTGTCCTTCCCTGTGTGTCACCCGAGGGCTCGTCTCAGGGAGCGTTGCCGGTCAGGCCAGCCTCAGGCCCAGGGTGTCCTCACCCACCTGGGAGGGGTGGGTGGAGCCGGCGTGAGCGCGTCCACAGCTGGAAGGAGCCCTCCCCTGGACGGAGCTCCAGAGAACCTCGGACATTGTGTACAAGACGGGGCCCGGCCAGCGAACTCATGAACTGACCTCCTCAGAGCTGCCCGCGCAGCAGCGAGCGTGGGCGGCCGCTGTCCCGACTCCTGTCTCGAGCTCCTGTGGGTCCCTGCAAACCCCACCCCCGCCCGCCGGACACGCCGCCTGGCCTGGTTCCGAAGCTACTCCAGGTCACCGCGGGGGAGACAGGAGGGCGCCCGGTCACTGCTTTCTCGTGTGTGGGGTCCTCTGTGTGAAGGCAACCTCAGCTCTCGGTGCCAAAGAGACGGTGGGAATAACAGAACCATTTGAATGAAACTGGACATTGCGTTAAAAGCCCCCCCTCTGGTGGCCCAGCAGTCACTGGGAAGAGACACAGTCTGGTCACCCGGAAGAGGCTGGTCACTGGGAAGAGACGCAGTCTGGTCACCGGGAAGAGACACAGTCTGGTCACCGAGAAGAGGCACGGTCTGGTCACCGGGAAGACGCACAGTCTGGTCACCGGGAAGAGAGACACAGTCCGGTCACTGGGAAGAGGCACAGTCTGGTCACCGGGAAGAGGCACAGTCTGGTCACCGGGAAGAGCCACAGTCCGGTCACTGGGAAGAGGCGCAGTCTGGTCACCGGGAAGAGGCACAGTCTGGTCACCGGGAAGAGACACAGTCTGGTCACTGAGAAGAGACACAGTCTGGTCACCGAGAAGAGACACAGTCTGGTCACCGGGAAGAGACACAGTCTGGTCACCGGGAAGAGGCGCAGTCTGGTCACCGGGAAGAGACACAGTCTGGTCACCGGGAAGAGGCGCAGTCTGGTCACTGGGAAGAGGCGCAGTCTGGTCACCGGGAAGAGCCACAGTCCGGTCACTGGGAAGAGGCGCAGTCTGGTCACCGGGAAGAGGCGCAGTCTGGTCACCGGGAAGAGCCACAGTCCGGTCACTGGGAAGAGGCACAGTCTGGTCACCGGGAAGAGCCACAGTCCGGTCACTGGGAAGAGGCGCAGTCTGGTCACCGGGAAGAGGCACAGTCTGGTCACTGGGAAGAGGCACAGTCTGGTCACCGGGAAGAGCCACAGTCCGGTCACTGGGAAGAGGCGCAGTCTGGTCACCGGAAAGAGGCACAGTCTGGTCACCGGGAAGAGGCACAGTCTGGTCATCGGGAAGAGGCACAGTCTGGTCACCGGGAAGAGGCACAGTCTGGTCACCGGGAAGAGGCGCAGTCTGTCCCAGCGCAGGGCGCCCCCAGAGCCGGGGAGGTGGGGGGCCCAGGGCCTCGCCCCCTCTCTGTGAGCCCGGGGAAGTCTCTCTGGGGCTGCAGATGAGCGGAGAGTCATCTTCAGATCCTGCAGATACAAACACGCAGCTGCAGAGACGGCCAGCCGTAGAGCTGCCGAGATAGAACTTTCTAGTGTCAGAACAAACCTGTGTTCCACAAGGTTAATTTGCAAAGGGAAGCTGCTGTTAATTACCCCCCCCCCCCACTCCCTAGTTAAAGCCTTTGTTTTGATTAGATGCGGGGCCTTGACTCTCTGAGAAAAAGGAGAAAGGGATGACGTAGCGGAGGCCACGTCTGCTGCTCCCAGAGCCCCTGCAAGGGCTGAGCGTGGTGACAAAGGGGACATCTGACGCCAGCGGAGCCCCCCCCTCGCTGTGCCTCGGGGACGAAGGACCCGCTCAGGTAGACCAATGACCTCGGTCCTCTGGCTCATTGTCACACCGACTCATGACACGTTATTTCTGTTGTCCCTGCTGTCCCAGATGAGTTGTTGAGCTTCATTCTCTGTCTTCTACAATAAATTTATTTTTTAGCAAAAACGAATATACTTACAGAAATTCCTGCTGCCTATGGTGTCAGCCGACGTGTTCACGCTTAGGGATCGGGTCCAGCGAACAGACCACGTGGATCCATGCATGTTCCCCGTGAGCCCTGACCTGCACACGTCCCCCAGGGGTCGTGCACGCACTCTCTTCTCTTCCCGTAGCGTGGACGGTGCCCAGGCGAGCTCGCAGCTCTCGCGCGTGGCTTCCTGTAGCGTGGATGGTGCCCAGGCAAGCTCGCGGCTCCTCTGCGTGGCTTCCTGTTCCACCTGCACGCCGGTGCACGCTGACCACCCCCACCATTCCCTGCACGCCGGTGCACGCTGACCACCCCCACCATTCCCTGCACGCCGGTGCACGCTGACCACCCCCACCATTCCCTGCACGCCGGTGCACGCTGACCACCCCCACCATTCCCTGCACGCCGGTGCACGCTGACCACCCCCACCATTCCCTGCACGCCGGTGCACGCTGACCACCCCCACCATTCCCTGCACGCCGGTGCACGCTGACCACCCCCACCATTCCCTGCACGCTGGTGCACGCTGACCACCCCCACCATTCCCTGCACTCTGGTGCACGCTGACCGCCCCCACCATTCCCTCCTCCCTCCTGACTCTCTGTAGTGCCCGCCTTGTATGAACCTTCACTTCTTATTGACATTTCCACTTAAAATTCCACCTGGCTCTTCAGGTCAGTACGTCTGAAACCACACCTCCGGGATCCCCCCCCCCCCCGCCCCCGTCTGCAAACTAAATTTCTCTCACAAAGACGCCTTTGGCCGCAACGGCCCAGGGTTGAAACCCGGACTCACTCATCTCTGTCCCTCAAGCCCCCGGACCCACCAGTGCTGCACCCTAAGTGGGGAGGGGGCACTGTCTCTTGTGCTTGACCCTCCCTGGCGACGCTGTTCACTCATTCCCTCGCTGAGGGCTGACTGTGCTCCAGCTCCGTGCTCGGGGCGAGAGACACACAGAGAAGGTCAGCCCGGGCAGCAGGTCAGGCGCAGAGCACGGTGGCCGTGGACCTGGCGAGAGTCAGCGGGGTGGGAATCCAGGCGTGGGGCCTGGAGGGAGGACTCTTCCTGTTCGGGTGGGGCTCGTCTCTCGCCGGGACACGGGAAAGCCTCCAGCCACCGTCTACCTGCTCTCTGCCCTGCCGTCCGGGTTCCTCCCTGAAGTGCCAATCAGATGGCGTCACCCTTCTGATGAGCACCCTTCCCTGGCTCCCCACGGCCCGGGACAAGCGCCCAGGGACCGTCCTGACTCTGCTGACAAAACCTTCCAACTCAGCATTCGCCCCGAGCACTGCTTTCTACAACACACTCACTTCACAGTCCACGAACTCGGAGAGGGGAGGGCAGAAATGAGCGTGCCATACTGCTCTGCCCTGAACTCCGGCCTCCAGGGCCACGGCCGACCACCCTCTCTACCCCTCTGGCCGTCAGCGCAGCAGGTCATCTCACTGGACGACCACCCTCTCTACCCCTCTGGCCGTCAGCGCAGCGGGTCATTCCCTGGATGACCACCCTCTCTACCCCTCTGGCCGTCAGCGCAGCGGGTCATTCCCTGGACGACCACTTTCTCTACCCCTCTGGCCGTCAGTCAGCACAGCGGGTCATCTCCCTGGCCAGTCACCCTCTCTACCCCTCTGGCTGTCAGCGCAGCGGGTCATTCCCTGGCCGACCACCCTCTCTACCCCTCTGGCCGTCAGCGCAGCAGGTCATCTCACTGGACGACCACCCTCTCTACCCCTCTGGCCATCAGCGCAGCGGGTCATCTCCCTGGCCGGTCACCCTCTCTACCCCTCTGGCCGTCAGTCAGCACAGCGGGTCATCTCCCTGGCCGACCACCCTCTCTACCCCTCTGGCCGTCAGCGCAGCAGGTCATCTCACTGGACGACCACCCTCTCTACACCTCTGGCTGTCAGCACAGTGGGTCAGTCCCTGGCCGACCACCCTCTCTACCCCTCTGGCTGTCAGCACAGTGGGTCAGTCCCTGGCCGACCACCCTCTCTACCCCTCTGGCCGTCAGCACACGGGCCATTCCCCCCCCCCCCATGGCTGCCATGCCCACGTGGCCCGCCCGCCCGTTTCAGAGAGCGAGACCCCGCGGGGTGTAGGTGAGTGGAGGGAGTCGGCGGCTGGTTGTCTGCTGCCCTCGTGTCCTCACAGATGCTCCGTGCACGTCTGTGGGCACCTGGTGGCCATGCGGTCAGACACCGGAAGCCAGCAGCCCTTAGGCGGTGCGCTTGGGAACATCGAGTCCGTCTTTCCGGATGGGTATGATGACCTCAGGAGAGGACAAGAGCCGGGAGCTGACCCCTCTCCCTTCACATGGGGGGGCCACTGCGAAAACATTCATTCATTCATTCATTCATCCGCTCAGGCATCCACGCATCAGATACTCACTGGGCGTCTCCCCAGAACCCGGTGTGACAAAGATGCGACTCGATCCCCCGGGGCCAAACCGTCGCTCCTGTGACGAGTTGATGACAGGACCGGGTTCCAATGCGGGGATCCGAAAGGAGTGACCAGGGTCTCGGGGGTCAGGAGGGAAACACTGGAGAGGCTTCAAAGTATGGACAAAGGTGGGCGGATTTTTGCAGCAGGAATGCGTGTGTGTGTTTATGTATTTAAAAATGGGGGTAATGGTAGCACGTGGGTAGGAAGGAAATGACTCCCCTGGTGCAGGAAACCCTAATGCAAAGGGAGTTAAAAGAACTGTGCGTTACCTCGGGGGGGGGGGGTTATGGCGAGCGGAGCGTGGACTGGGGGAGGCAGCAGAGCCCAGGCGGGCGGGGGACGCAGCGGGAACCCTGACAGGGAGACGGGGCGCAGACTGTCGGGGTTCTGCAGGGGCTCAGCCTTCCTCTGTGAGCAGTGGGGAGCGTGGGGGCAGGTCGGAGCTGGGGCTCGGGCACCAACCAGATTGGGTTCTAGACAGAGGCCCCCCGCGGGCGTGGAGGGTGGACGTGCGAAGAGCACTTCAGGGGTGATTTCCCGAGGTGACCGCCCGCCCCCAGGACAGATCCACGGCCGTGTCCCACAGGCGTGGAGGGTGGACGTGCGGTGAGCACTTTGGGAGTGATTTCCCGAGGTGACCGCCCGCCCCCCCAGGACAGATCCACGGCCGTGTCCCACAGGCGTGGAGGGTGGACGTGCGGTGAGCACTTTGGGAGTGATTTCCCGAGGTGACCGCCCGCCCCCAGGACAGATCCACGGCCGTGTCCCGCGGGCGTGGAGGGTGGACGTGCGAAGAGCGCTTCAGGGGTGATTTCCCGAGGTGACCGCCCGCCCCCCCAGGACAGATCCACGGCCGTGTCCCGCGGGCGTGGAGGGTGGACGTGCGGTGAGCACTTTGGGAGTGATTTCCCGAGGTGACCGCCCGCCCCCCCAGGACAGATCCACGGCCGTGTCCCGGCTAACCGCCCGTCTGTGTGCCTCTCTCCCCAGTGACCGTGCTCGCCATCTTCCACGAGCTGCACGTGGACCCCGACCTGTACACACTCCTGTTCGGGGAGAGCGTGCTGAACGACGCCGTGGCCATAGTCCTCACACAGTAAGTACCCGCCCTGGGCCCGGGCTTCTCCGATGGCACGAGGCGTTTCTCCTGGGCGGTCATTCCTGGCGGCTTTTGCGGCATCCTCCACAGTGGGTCACAGACACACGGGCACTGGCTGGCCTTCCGGGAGTTGCTGCCACAGAAAACCCCCGACATTGGGTATATAGTTCACGAGGCCCCGAATGTCTTCCTCACGGGCTGCCTGTTTCCAGCCTACTATCGCGTACCACAGAGAGCGTCACGTGTATTATTATTATCATTTTTGTTCCCTCAGTGGATGTATTTAGCCGACTCACGCAGGGTTCCTAAGATGGACATCAAAGCGCTGTCTTCCTTTTGAAATCAGCATGGTTTCTGTATTTTCCTCATACAAGTCATTCTCCAGACGATAGACGAAGAGAAACCTTGGCAAGGGTGGTCCGTTGGGGCAGACGGGAGCTGGGACGTGAGAGTCAGACCCTCTCACCATGTCCCTGGCGCAGAGGGGGCGCGTCACGGGGACCCACACATCCTTAGACCCGTCACGAGTGACACGGGCGGAGCGTCAGCTGAGAGCCCAGTGGCTCTTCCTTCGTCCTGGGAGGGTTCCTTGGTGAGATGAGAGCCAGTGTCCTTTCCGCGCCCCTCTGTGGACACCATGTATATTTAATAAATGCCACTCGGTGGCCTTTGCTGGGTCAGAGGTCCCCTCTCAGTTTTAGATGAAGGTCCACACTTAGGGCAATAACCCCGGAGGAGAGCAGCCATCTCATCGTTGAAAGGGGACCACAGGGCTCCATTCAAGATGTCCATGACTGTGAACACGTTTGAAAAGGTGGAGTGAGGAGAAATGTCAGGTGCTGTGGGCGTCTGGCAGTCAGAACTGGGGGTGGTGGGGACAGCACTGTGGCCTCCCGCCAGCTGCCATTTCTCCAGGGGACACCTCCGCTTACCGCTGAATCCGGCACCTTTCAAGCCGGAGTCCCCAAACGACCTGACACTCCCCCAGGAAAAGGTCAGGGACAGCAGGTTGAGAGCAGAGCAGAACCGGGGGGACTCACGAAGGCCCAAGGGCGCTTCGGTTTAACGAGACACCAGGAGCGCGAACTGGGACATCAGGAATCTCCACCCCGAAAATACAGATATGAAAAAAATATATTTATTCAATTAAAAAAAATAAGAGAGAAATCTGCCATGTCCTTCATGCTCACTCGCTTTCTGAGCTGCCCAGCAACAAGCAGACCCACAGACGCTCAGAGGAGCCGGCAGACAGACCCACAGACGCTCAGAGCAGCCGGACAGACAGACCCACAGACGCTCAGAGGAGCCGGACAGACAGACCCACAGACGCTCAGAGGAGCCAGGTAGACAGACCCACAGACGCTTAGATAGACAGACCCACTGACGCTCAGAGGAGCCGGGCAGACAGACCCACAGACGCTCAGAGGAGCCGGACAGACAGACCCACAGACGCTCAGAGGAGCTGGATAGACAGACCCACAGACGCTCAGAGGAGCCGGCAGACAGACCCACAGACGCTCAGAGGAGCCGGCAGACAGACCCACAGACGTTCAGAGGAGCTGAGCAGACAGACCCACAGACGCTCAGAGGAGCTGGATAGACAGACCCACAGACGCTCAGAGGAGCCGGATAGACAGACCCACAGACGCTCAGAGGAGCCGGACAGACAGACCCACTGGTACTCAGAGGAGCTGGGCAGACAGACCCACAGACGCTCAGAGGAGCCGGATAGACAGACCCACAGACGCTCAGAGGAGCCGGATAGACAGACCCACAGACGCTCAGAGGAGCTGGATAGACAGACCCACAGACGCTCAGAGGAGCCGGATAGACAGACCCACTGGTACTCAGAGGAGCTGGGCAGACAGACCCACAGACGCTCAGAGGAGCCGGATAGACAGACCCACAGACGCTCAAAGGAGCCAGGCAGACAGACCCACTGGTACTCAGAGAAGCTGAGCAGACAGACCCACTGGTACTCAGAGGAGCTGGACAGACAGACCACAGACGCTCACAGAAGCTGAGCAGACAGACCCACTGGTGCTCAGAGGAGCTGGGCATGAATCAGCAGCCCCAGCCCCCGGGAGCACTTCCGTTCCCACAAGGTCCCGCATAGACGTGTATTAACCTGTGTCACCCCAGCAAAGCCAATTAAAATAAATTCATTAAAAAATGATAAAGTAGCCTGACCAGGTGGTAGTGCAGTGGATAGAGCGTCAGACTGGGCTGCGGAAGACCTAGGTTCAAAACCCTGAGGTCTCCAGATTGAGCACAGAATTGCTGTCTTGAGTATGGGATCACAGACATGACCCCATGGTCACTGGCATGAAGCTCAGAGGTCTCTGGCTTGAGCCTAAGGTCACTGGATTGACCAAAGGGTCAATTTGGTCTGCTGTAGCCCCCCCCCCCCCCCCGCTCAAGGCACATGTGAGAAAGCAATCAATGAACAACTAAGGTGCCACAACGAAGAATTGATGCTTCTCATCTCTCTCCCTTCCTGTCTGTCCCTATCTGTCCCTCTCTCTGTCTCTCTCTCTGTCACACACACACAAAAACAAAGTGATAAAGTAAATATTTGTTTTCAAACAATGAAAACAAACAGGTGCAGACATCCCAGGAATGTTGATACTGTTGACTGAGTACAAATGGGCCTGGAGGCTCTGAGGAGTCTGTTTAGTGTCTGTCTGTCTCATGCGCCTCCCCCCACCCTCACTCCCCACTCCATACCCTCTACTCCCCTCACTCCACACTCCACAGCCCCCTCTCCACACCCCCACTCCACACCCCCACTCCACACCCTCACTCCCCCCACTCCACACCCCCCTCTCCACACCCTCACTCCACACCCCCCTCTCCACAGCCCCCACTCCACACCCCCACTCCACACCCCCACTCCCCCCACTCCACACTCCACAGCCCTCACTCCACACCCCCACTCCACACCCCCACTCCACACCCCCACTCCACACTTCACACCCCCACTCCACACCCCCACTCCCCCCACTCCACACCCCCACTCCCCCCACTCCACAGCCCCCACTTCACACCTTCACTCCCCCCACTCCACAGCCCCCACTTCACACCCCCACTCCTCAGCCTCCACCCCCACCCCCACTCCCCGCCCACACCTGTGCTCTCTGGCTCTGGCAGTGCAGGTGTTGAGCACAGTGACTCTGACGAGCTCCGCCTTTAAAATAAAGGGGATCTCACATGAGGAACGCCTGCCCACAGGGGAACATCTGCGTGAAGGAGTCTGCAGCCCTCTCCTATGCCTGGTGCGTTCGGACCCCACCGGAGCCTCCCGGGGTCTCTGAGCGGGTGAACCTTGCTGCCCAGGGTCTGGGCCGTCTCTGTGCACAGTGCCTCCGCCCGGCACGGTGGGCCGTGCCTGGTACCCCCTTGCCTTGTTCCCCTGCCTCTTAAGCTAAGTTGATGGCACGCAATTACCTTTTCCTGTGTCTACTGATGTACCTGAGGAGAGGGCTAAGAGTTTCTGCTGCCTGTCATCACACGGAATGTCCATATTGTGACACAGGTCACAGGTGAGAAGGAAAGAGGTTCACTGAAGTGCCGACCCCCTGAGAAGATGGGGGGACTCTTGTCCTCAGAAACCTGTCTCCATAGCTCAGACGCCTTGGCCCAGTGATGCAGAGGAGTGTGGGAGTTTGAGGGGGGAGGACCCTAGGAGGAGACCAGACGAGACGTTTCTCTGGAATAAGAAACATTCTTGTTCTCACGGCCGGCTGGTCCTCCGCGGTCCTCTTGGCCCTGCAGCTGGACCCGGGGTTTAGCAAGTAACCCGCAGACTAGAGCCGTTGTTCGGCTGACACTAATAATTATTTTCAGTTTAACTGGTGGCTCCACGTTCCCGTGGTCAGGTTGATGGGCTGGGGGCTGAGGGTTGGTTCCTTGCTCCGACGAAAGCCCTTCCCGTGCGTCGGCCGGAGCCTGTGATTCACCTTCGGCAAGAATGTTGTTCCCAGTTCCGGGACGGGAATGGGCTGTTGAATTGTAACGAAAACTCAGCCAGAGGTGAGAGCACCAGGATTGGTGACATGCTTTGGATGTGTTACAGAATGCATAGCTTGATTATGGACTGGATTGGTAATATGTAACAAGCTGGGTGTAACAGTTACTAAAGTTAACCAGGAGGCTTTACAGAGATCCTTTCATCAGCTGCCGTTCGTAGTGTATCCTTATTTTAATTCTGTTCCCTGGCTAGTGTATCCTTATTTTAATTCTGTTCCCTGGCTAGCCGGACTAATGTCAGGAATACAGCATATTCGTTCTCCGTTCCCGTGACGCACGCGTATTTTCCCTCCTTTTGAAGCCCCGTCCCCCCGACACGCTCTCTTTTATCTAAAATGGTTGTAGAGCTCTTCTTGTCCCTCGGAAAAGAAAGGTTATCGATTCTGATGTGAAATCAAGCGTAACACGGGACCCAGATCATTTGCCCCCGTGGCCCGTGGCAGTGCCCCCCGGAGACCCTGTGGAACGGCCACCCACTTTCGTTCACCCCACCATCTTCCCCCAGCAAACCTCCTCGTCTGAAAATCATCCTCTGACATTTGAGTTGTTGTTTTTTGTTTTTTCTAATTTTATTGTGAGCACGCTCTGGTTTTCAGACAACTATTTACAGTGGCATTTGAGGACCGCCCTCTGGTCCACAGCGGGAGGTGGTGACTGGTGTCCCTGAGAGGTTCAGACGATCTGGACTCGTTCCTCTTTTACAGGAGAGGAACTTGATGCGACATGAGAGTTTTGACAGGAGCTCGACCCCATACTCTGTATCCCAGGAATATACAGAATGCCGTGCCCCCACGTACAGACCTTTTCCTGTGTGAGCGAGAGACTTTAGACGATGGGTTCGCATTTCTGTAAATGGCTCACGAGAGGATCGAGAAAGGCAGAACATACCCAGCGGAGGTCTGGAGGGGCGTGCGGGGTGGAGTTCTTAATGACGACGGCGCCTTCAGAGGCAGCGTGGCCGAGCGGAAAAGGGCCCCGACTTATGTCAGAAGAGCTGGTGTCGGGGTTGCCGGGAATCAAGGTGCAGTTATCTCAACAGACAGGACCCGAGCCCCAAACCGGGTGAACAAGAAGGGGGTCCTGGCCCTGGCCGGTTGGCTCAGCGGTAGAGCGTCGGCCTGGCATGTGGGGGACCTGGGTTCGATTCCCGGCCAGGGAACATAGGAGAAGCGCCCATCTGCTTCTCCACCCCTCCCCCTCTCCTTCCTCTCTGTCTCTCTCTTCCCCTCCCGCAGCCAAGGCTCCATTGGAGCAAAGATGGCCCGGGCGCTGGGGATGGCTCCTTGGCCTCTGCCCCAGGCGCTAGAGTGGTTCTGGTCACGGCAGAGCATCGCCCCCTGGTGGGCGTGCCGGGTGGATCCCGGTCGGGCGCATGCGGGAGTCTGTCTGACTGTCTCTCCCCGTTTCCAGCTTCAGAAAAATACAAAAAAAAAAAAAAAAAAAAAAAAGGAGGGGGTCCTGCGTCAGCTGATGTGTCTGAGCAGCAAGCACGGAACCCACTCAGGGCGGGACGAGTGAGAGGAGCAGGACCCTCTCCTTCCTCACTCAGCTCCCCCGGGGGTCAGCGCCCGCAGCTGGGCGCCAGGTGGCCCTCACTTCCGGCGGCTCTGTCCTGCTCCGGGAGGCCCCACTGCCCCCCGCCCGAACGTCAGCACACCCCCTCGGTGCCTCTGCCGTCCCAGGCGCACTCGGAACTCAGCGCCACTACGGCCGGGGAACCGCACTGCCCGGGTCTGAGCGCCGTGCCTCGTGGGTCTGGGGGGTGAAATCAGTTTCCTTCAGAAGCGCCGGAACCAAGACGGGCAGTGGGGTTGTTGCTTAGAGTCCTGTTGCCACAAGAAAGGTCAAGTGGACGGATGCCGGACAGAAACAAAACCTGGAAGACCAGCAGTGTGACGTCGCTTAGCATAAACTCTCTGTGAGTGTTCCTTTGTCTGTCCAGTGGAAGAAGAGTTCTTCTGTATACATCACAAAATTACTCAGAGCAGTAAAAAGAGCAATCTGGTTGGAAAGGCGCTGTCATCTATAGAATCTATGCTATATAAATAAATATAGGCTTATTATAATTCATATAATCCTTTTTTTAAATTTTTCTGAAGTGAGAAGTGGGGGCGGGGAGGCAGACAGACTCCTGCATGCGCCTGATTGGGATCCACCCGGCATGCCCACCAGGGGGTGATGCTCTGCCCATCCAGGGCATTGCTCTGTTGCAACCAGAGCCATTCTAGCACCTGAGGCGGAGGCCACAGAGCCATCCTCAGCGTCCGGGCCAACTTTGCTCCAATGGAGCCTTGGCTGTGGGAGGGGAAGAGAGAGACAGAGAGGAAGGAGAGGGGGAGGGGTGGAGAAGCAGATGGGTGCTTGTCCTGTGTGCCCTGGCCGGGAATCGAACCTGGATTTCCACACGACAGGCCAATGCTCTACCACTGAGCCAACTGGCCAGGGTCTCATATAGTCTTTTATATCAACATCTTTTATTCTATTTACCCCAGATCTTCTGCTTTCCTAAAAATGATGAGAGAGAGACCTGCTTCCGGTGAAACATCCCTTCATACGTGGGGCTATTTATGATCCAAGAAATATAGAGAATAATCATTTTTACCTATGGTTTCCCCTTTTAAGGATGAACCACTCAGTGAAGGCACACTGTTTAAAACTGGACAGATCAGGGGAGAGAGGTTGAAGTAGACGTAAAGTGATGAGGGTGCTCACAACCGGAACTGGTATCTCCGGTAGAAGTTGAGCGGAAGGCAGGAGAAGGAAAAGAACAGATACTACATCTCTCACAGTGAAAAATCAGTATTGACTGTGGAGCTGGCAAATCAGCAAGTGAAGGCGTGTGCCTCTTGAGCAGAGTCAGAGGGCCGCCGTCGGAAGGCATAAAGCATAAATAGTGAGAGATACTTTTCTCTGTAGGACCGAGGTTTATGGAAAGGGAAAATATATACTGAAAGCTTTACTTTTATATCTTTCCTTACTGTCTGAAGGTTTATATGTGCTTACATTTATTCAAAACAATCCCCAGGTGACCAAGACATCAAAGGCAGAATCTATAAAAGAGGAATCAATTTATTTAATAGCTACAGTGTTGCATAGTCCGAGCAGGCAAACAGTACAGCAAATCATGCAATCCAGCCCTGGCCAGTTGGCTCAGTGGTAGAGTGTTGGCCCAGTATGTGAAAAGTCCCAGGTTCGATTCCTGGCCAGGGCACACAGGAGAAGCGCCCATCTGCTTCTCCACCCTTCCCCCTCTTTTTTCTCTCTCTCTCTCTTCCCCTCCTGCAGCCAAGGCTCCATTGGAGCAAAGTTGGCCCGGGCGCTGAGGATGGCTCTGTGGCCTCCGCCTCAGGTGCTAGAATGGCTCTGACTGGCACAGAGTGATGCCCCGGATGGGCACAGCATTGCCCCCTGGTGGGCATGCTGGGTGGATCCCGGTCGGGCACATGCGGGAGTCTGTCTCTGCCTCCCCACTTCTTACTTCAGAAAAATACAAGAAAAAACCCACACAAACAAATCACACGATCGAGCGAAGGTGAAACCAGAGACAGCAGTTTCAACACATGTGTTAAGAGGTTCATGGTCCTCATAATAAACATGACGAAGGCTAATCTCCTCAATGTCCTAGTTATGTACATTAAGATGAGTGACCTCACCTCTCTGGGGCTCAGATGCATCTTTGGTACCAAGAGGGCGGCCCACGGCACTCACCTCATTGGTTGGAGTCGAACGTAGAACACCTAACACAGGGCCTGGCTTGTAACACTCAGCACGTGTTAGCTAGAAGCTGCTGAAATTACTCCTCGTATCAAAGACCAAGAAGGAAAAAGTAAGAAAAACAGCAAAAAAATAAATAAAATAAATAAAAAATAGGCAAAAGAGAAGAAGCACGAACGGTTATTAATCCCACCGATTAAGATCAGCTTCACTCATAATGAAATAAAACAAACGAAACCAACGACAGGACGTCACTGTTTGCTCAGCAAATCTTCCCAATCTTCTGCACTCGGGGAAGCACAGTCGTACCTGGTGCCAGTCAGAGTCTGTGGGAAGGAAACCGCTGCTGCTACGAGTGAAAGAAGAAAGTGATAACACTTCGACAAGGACCGTTTGGTGACAGGTATTCAGTCATTCAGGTTTGTGAATCCATAGAGCCACCTCTTGCGTCTTTAGAAATGTATCCAAACAAGTAATTAAAGATTCTCCGTGGAGATGGGTGCATTGATTTGAACAAGAAGTCGCAGACGAGTTACTAGTTGGTTGAGCAGATGATCAGGTATTCAGGTCATGTGATTCTGTGCAGTCTGTTGGAAAACACAGAAAGATGTGTTGATGGAAAAAGACAGTCACAAGGTAGTTTTAAAGAAAGTACAAGAATTTTTAGATGGTGTCTGCAACCACATCTGTTTTGGTTTACAAAGAAAAATCACAGCCGAATTCATGTGTGTATGTTTGTCATGACAATGTATTATGCGTATCATTTATGTAAATAAAATCCAAGTGTTAAGCGGGAGCTTCGTTTAGTTTATATCTGTTCACTGGAAATAGAACAGACTACTTATGATCAGCTCTGGTCCGGAGAATTCCCCGTTGCTGTTAGCATAGCGCACTTGATAATTGGCAAGCTTCATTTAAATACAGATTCTGCATAAATTGAAGTCTGAAAAAAAAAAACTGTATCCATGAAAAAGCAGAAAGCGGATGTGTATTTTTAGCTATCTGCAAAAAAGAGAAAGGGACTGTTACCAGCCTTGTACTGAAGCATCTGCCTTGTGAGCTGATTCCACACGGGCAAGGACCTCCGGAGTTGTGTAGAGATGAAACCAGGTCCTTGGGAAACAGCTGGCTTTCGAAGACAGTGCATACAGGTGACAGTGCATACAGGTGACAGTGCATACAGGTGACAGTACATACAGGTGACAGTGCATACAGGTGACAGTGCATACAGGAGACAGTGCATGCAGGTGACAGTGCATACAGGTGACAGTGCATGCAGGTGACAGTGCATACAGGTGACAGTGCATGCAGGTGACAGTGCATACAGGAGACAGTGCATGCAGGTGACAGTGCATACAGGAGACAGTGCATACAGGTGACAGTGCATACAGGTGACAGTGCATACAGGAGACAGTGCATGCAGGTGACAGTGCATACAGGTGACAGTGCATACAGGTGACAGTGCATGCAGGTGACAGTGCATACAGGTGACAGTGCATACAGGTGACATGCCTTCATTCCCCCGTCAAGCAAATGCTTATACGGAAATTCAAGGATGATCATTAAAAGAGAGACGGAAACGAAGCAGGAACTCTCTCTTAAATAAGAGTGTTTTATGCCACGTAGCGGTTCTTCCTAGAAAATGTCATTTCAGGCGTGATTCTGGTGAACGCTTCACACTTAAGAGTGCATGACATTTTGAAAGACCACACTTTTTTAGGATCCACATGTCGTCCAAAGGGAGATTTAACATGGGCGTTAACGAGAGGGCGATGAGACCCAGGGAACCACAGCTGGCGCTGAGAGGAAGCTGGTGGCGGCGCCCAGCTGTTCAGCAGAGAGGAGCGGAGAGAAGCCGTGAGCTCTGGGAATAAGGTGGGTGGGCACCGCCGCCCACCCCAGCCCGCGCAGCTCCTCACTGAGACGGGCAAACAGTCGCTCCCCTGCGATTTAATATAATATATGCAACAAAACCGTGCTCTGAAAAATCATCCCGGAAAATGGCGGGTGTAGGGGGTCTGCTGAGTAACAGGCATCCCAGAGCAAACTCGGTTGTTTCTGTGGGTTCCTCGCGTCGAAGTAGATTGCACGCTCCGAGCAGAGAAGTGATTCTTTTCTCCGTCCCCACGATGAGCAGCTGATGATTAAACTCTCTAATAAGTCCCCCGCGTGTGAGTTAAGACAACCTGTCAAATATGAGGAGGGCCACCTTACCGCTCCCCTCAATAAAATCCATTCTGGGACAAGTTCCCCTCTGCTCCTTCCCCATCCCGAAAACCTCATCAGTCCTCCTGGTGACCTCTCCGTCCCCCATCTGACCCCTGGTAGTGAACACCAAGGTGACAGGAGGGCAGCTCCTTCTGATTGAGAATAAGTGAAAACTGTTATCCCAACCAGAAAACATCACGTTCCTCACGGGTCTGCTTAGCGGATTTTTCAAAACAAGTTTCTCGAGAGACGTCTTTCTGAAGGTCATCCGCTTTTAGATCCGGCCTTGGAAACCGATCATCAGCAGGAAGCACTTCTAAGTCTGATGCCTGTCTAGATACTGCCGCGGTTGAAAAATAAATAAAAAAGTTGTGGCCCTTTCTGCTTCAGGACTCCTTGTCCCGACGACAGTCCATTCCATGCCGATTCATTTTCCAGACACCAGGTGGCATCACCGAGCGAGAGTGAGGGCGAGCTGGCCCCTTTAAGAAGCAGTGGTGGGGAGCCCCCCCCCCCAGTCCCTGACCTCCCTGGGGCTGTAAGTCAGGACGCCCACACCCCAGCCTGCCCCTGCAACGCTGGTTGTCCTGTTCCTGCTCTCTGGTTCCTGTTTCCTGCCCCGGACTCTGCCCTCACTCTGCAGGGCACTGTTCGGATTCCTGGGAACTGACCTTGGCGTCATCCTGTGACTCTGTCCCTCGTCTCCCAGATTAGATGTGACATTCGCCTGCTGCGTCTCCCGGAACTCAGCCCAGGCAGGGCTCGGAGCTGGCGTGGCCTCATGTCAAGCCACACGCAGCACAGGGACCTGCCGGACATATATATGCCCAAGAAACCCCTGTTGATGGGTTTGTTTGTTGTTGTTGTTTTTTTTTAATCCTGATTGCATCGCACTTTAATTCGCTGTTCTATACGTCAGATGTAAGCGAGAGGAATCCAATTCAAATGAGCTGAAGCCAAAGGGACCCACTGGCTTATTTCACAGGGATAAGGCTGACGCTGTGTGGGTCCAGGACTCGGGGATTCAGACACGGTTTTCTACTCCTTCTTGTCCCCGACCCCCTCCAAGTGCTAGCCCCATTCTGTCCTGGTGCAGAAAGACGGTTTACCCTGCAAAGCAGGATTAGGGGACTAATGGCATCTCCAGGCTGGTATTGCTCTGGCTCAAGTTAATACCTGCTTTTCACCATATTTGCATATCAGACACAGAGAAGAACTCTTATTGGCTCTGCCTGTATCAGATGCCTACCTCAAGGCCAATCACATTGTATTCCAAAAGAATGAAATATAATGATTGGCCAGATCTAAATCACACCCCCACCCCTGTGGTCAGTGCTATGGACTCTATCATTAAAAGGGAGGATGGCCCTGGCTGGTTAGCTCAGTGGTAGAGAGAGCATCAACCCAGTGCATGGATGTCCCGGGTTCGATTCCCAGTCAGAGCACACAGAGGAAACCATCTGCTTCTCCCTCTGCCTTGCTTTCTCTCTCTCTCTTCCCCTCCCACAGCCATGGCTCAATTGGCTCGAGTGCGTCGGACCTGGACCCTGAGGATGGCTCTGTGGAGACTCCATCTCAGGTGCTAAAAATAGCTCAGTTGTGAGCACGGCCCCAGATGGGCAGAGGATTGGCCCCCAGACGGGAGTTGCCGGGTGGGTCTTGGTCGGGGTGTATGCAGGAGTCTGTCTCTCTATCTCCCCTTCTCTCACGTGGAAGATCAGAAAGAAAAAAAGGGGAAGAACTAGTGTAACGGGCACCCCAGAGCAACAACTACCATGTCTCACAATGACGGAATATTCCGAACGGGGCGGGTTGGGATGAGACGGACTCAGAGGAATGCTTGACTGTAAAAAGGCAAAACATTCCTTCTCTAAATATAGACTGTATTTCGAAGAAGAGGAAGGGAAATTCCCCAGGAGAGAGCAGTAAGGGAGCTCTCACGGCCGGGGCTGGGAAGCTGCCCTGTCAGAGGCCGCAGGGTTCCGGACAGGATACGGACCCAGAGGTTTGGGAGCCAGAGTCCACCTCCCGTGGGCAATCAGAGCCGCCGCCTGTAGCGTCCTGTGTGTGATGGACGCTGAGCAAAGCCCATTCGGATGACGCCGGGAGTCTCAGAGAGCCCCCCGCCCCCCCCAGTCCCCGGTTACACAGACTGGGTCCCCCGTCCTGACGACATGGTGAGAGAGCTTGTCATCATGTTGGAATCCGAGTGGAAGGCCTTGGCCGGAGCAGTTCTGGTAAAGGAAACACAAGAAAATACATGAGGACAGAAGTTGTAAGGGCTCTTCCAATCCCGCCCGGCCCCAGCCTTATTTCCCCTTCCTTCTTTTCAAATAAGCCTCCGGGCTCTGAAGTGATACTTCTTCGAAGCAGGCAGACGGAAATTCCACAGGGGAGGGGGAAAAAAAAAAAGAAGAGAAACAACCCTTCCTGAAAATTTGTTCACAATAAAAATTTACAGACCACGAAAGGAAATAACTCCACTATGAAGAAAAGCCAGGAGATGAACAAACAAAGAAACAAGCAAAGGCACATCAGGAAAACAAGCCCCCTAAGGAACTAAAACAAAAAAGAAAACATAAAAATTTGAGATGAATTGTAAAATGAACATCTTTAAAAAATGACTGAAGAGGTAAATGGAGGAGCCAAGTTCAGAAAAATAGTAAAAACAGGGAACAAAAGAATGTTTCAAAATGAAAAATGCAGTGACTGACATTAAAAACCAACCAAGTGGAAATAATCAATGTACATGAATTTACCTGGCGAACCAGAAGATAAAGCTGGTAAATGACACAGAATGCAGATCATATATATATATGTGTATATATATGTGTATATATATATATGTATGTATGTATATGTATGTATATGTATACATGAAGGCCTGATTCAGAATCAGGGAAGATAGTATGAGAAAAATTCATAACACATCAATAAGAATTTTAACAGGAGAAATCAAAGAGAATTGGTTTGCGGCAAGAGCTGAGAGATTCGTCAATGATCACTTTCCAGAATTGAAGAGAAAAACTGAAATATCTTATGGCCAGAACTTGGATGCATCAAAAGTAACCTACATCCAAATACCCTGTAGTGAAATGTGAGGTCATCAAAGACAAAGTGGCCACCCTAAAAGCAAGGAGAGAGGAAGAATGGATGACTTACAATAGGAAGCAATTTGGATGGTGGCAGTTGTCCAATTAGCAGTAATTGCGGTGAAATCATGTGTACAAAGGATCAGAGGAAAATCACCTACAAGGTTCTAACATCAACTTAAACACCATTGGAGAGTAAGAATGAAATAAAGACACTGTCAGATTGACAGAGTGTATCGCTCGTAGGGATCACCCATGACAGAAATAAGAAACAGCCTAGAAATGGAAGAGGAAGAGTGATGAATAAAGAAACTGGTGAAGCAGGCCATGGCCGGTTGGCTCAGCGGTAGAGCGTCGGCCTGGCGTGAGGGGGACCCGGGTTCGATTCCCGGCCAGGGCACACAGGAGAAGCGCCCATTTGCTTCTCCACCCCCTCCCCCTCTCCTTCCTCTCTGTCTCTCTCTTCCCCTCCCGCAGCCAAGGCTCCATCGGAGCAAAGTTGGCCCGGGCACTGGGGATGGCTCCTTGGCCTCTGCCCCAGGCGCTAGAGTGGCTCTGGTCACGGCAGAGCGACGCCCCGGAGGGGCAGAGCGTCGCCCCTGGTGGGCAGAGCATCGCCCCCTGGTGGGCAGAGCATCGCCCCCTGGTGGGCGTGCCGGGTGGATCCCGGTCGGGCGCATGTGGGAGTCTGTCTGACTGTCTCTCCCTGTTTCCAGCTTCAGAAAAATACAAAAAAAAAAAAAAAAAAGAAATTGGTGAAGCAATTTTAAGTCTGACAAAAATCATTAGGCTGACTAACGGGGAGGGGTGAGACACGGTAGAACCAAGCACTCCATCATCCGGGAGAGCCTTCAGATATGGCGGACGTCGAATGGCTGTGGAAGGAGTGAGGTTGTGTGGGCGAAGGAGAGGAGCAGCTGAGCTGGGTTTTGGTTTGTTTGTTTCTTACAGCAAGCCAGTTTGCACGCCTGCCCCGAGCCGTGTCCGTCCAAGTGTTTCTCAAAATGGTGCGAAGGGGTCTGATGACGCACCCTCCTTTCCCAGGTGGCTTCCGATTGCTGACATCAGCTTGTTCCTGCCGTCCCTCCCTGTGGGCAGCCGTCAGCGGTTTCAGGCTGGGAAAGGGTTCCTTGCGTTGGGAAGCTGGCCACCCCTCCATAGGTTTCTCTCCGGATTCCAGGCTCTGTCCTTCGTGCGCCTGGCGTCTGCAGCTGTGAAAGCGTCTGGTTCTCTCCGGAGGCCGCCCTGCCCCTTTGTCTCCCTCCTTTCTCTCCCTCTGTCTGTCCGCACGGCCTCGGGAGCTCCTGTCGTCACAGTCAGGGTCCACACCCGGACTGCCTGTGTCTGATCCCCGGGAAGAGGCTGCCTCCGCGGTGGCAAGCAGGGGAATGTGTTCAGTTGTTGCCACGCTGCGCGCTGAGATGCTTAAAAATATTCTCTGTGTGAACACGTGACTGGGAGCCGTCGTTCTAGGCCACAGAGCAGTTCTGAGGAAGAGAGGCTTGTTCTGTCTTCTGTCGTACATTGTCACCAAGTCCTAGTGGCTCCTCCTTCGATTGAGATCACCATGACCAGACAGGTACAGAGGGAGAAGTGGAGACTTCTCCACTAAGCGAGGCTCAGAGGCAGAAGTGGAGACCCAGGAGCTGACGACGTAAGTAACACCAAGACGTTGCTGACCCAAGGCCCCGAGTGTCCGTGCCGGCAGGACGCACCCGCTCTCTTTCCAGAGTCGAGTGACTCAGGAAGCTGAATCATCGTCGGCGTCTACATTATTCCTTTGCCGCAGGAAATGGCTGTCGGTGGAATTTCAAGTGCCCCGAGAATCCCGTGGCCAAACCGGCCCTTCCTGTGAGGCAGATCTCACTGCACACAAGGGCAGACGACATCCAGAGGGTCCCCCGGGAAGTCCAGGGCTGCAGGAAGGGCAGGTTCATGGAGCAGAACTCACTGCACACAAGGGCAGATGACATCCAGTGGGTCCCACGGGGGGCCCAGGGCTGCAGGAAGGGCAGGTTCATGAGGCAGAACTCACTGCACACAAGGGCAGATGACATCCAGAGGGTCCCACAGGGGGCCCAGGGCTGCAGGAAGGGCAGGTTCATGAGGCAGAACTCACTGCACACAAGGGCAGATGACATCCACAGGGTCCCACGGGGGGCCCAGGGCTGCAGGAAGGGCAGGTTCATGAGGCAGATCTCACTGCACACAAGGGCAGATGGTATCCAGAGGGTCCCCCGGGGAGCCCAGGGCTGCAGGAAGGGCAGGTTCATGGAGCAGAACTCACTGCACACAAGGGCAGACGGTATCCAGAGGGTCCCACGGGGAGCCCAGGGCTGCAGGAAGGGCAGGTTCATTGAGCAGAACTCACTGCACACAAGGGCAGATGACATCCACAGGGTCCCCCGGGGAGCCCAGGGCTGCAGGAAGGGCAGGTTCATGAGGCAGAACTCACTGCACACAAGGGCAGATGGTATCCAGAGGGTCCCACGGGGGGCCCAGGGCTGCAGGAAGGGCAGGTTCATGAGGCAGATCTCACTGCACACAAGGGCAGATGACATCCACAGGGTCCCCCGGGGAGTCCAGGGCTGCAGGAAGGGCAGGTTCATGAGGCAGATCTCACTGCACACAAGGGCAGATGACATCCAGAGGGTCCCACGGGGGGCCCAGGGCTGCAGGAAGGGCAGGTTCATGGAGCAGAACTCACTGCACACAAGGGCAGATGACATCCAGAGGGTCCCCCGGGGAGTCCAGGGCTGCAGGAAGGGCAGGTTCATGGAGCAGAACTCACTGCACACAAGGGCAGATGGTATCCAGAGGGTCCCACAGGGGGCCCAGGGCTGCAGGAAGGGCAGGTTCATGAGGCAGATCTCACTGCACACAAGGGCAGATGACATCCAGAGGGTCCCACGGGGGGCCCAGGGGTGCAGGAAGGGCAGGTTCACGGAGCAGAACTCACTGCACACAAGGGCAGACGGTATCCAGAGGGTCCCACAGGGGGCCCAGGGCTGCAGGAAGGGCAGGTTCATGAGACAGAACTCACTGCACACAAGGGCAGATGACATCCAGAGGGTCCCACGGGGGGCCCAGGGCTGCAGGAAGGGCAGGTTCATGGAGCAGAACTCACTGCACACAAGGGCAGATGACATCCAGAGGGTCCCCCGGGGGGCCCAGGGCTGCAGGAAGGGCAGGTTCACGGAGCAGAACTCACTGCACACAAGGGCAGACGGTATCCAGAGGGTCCCACAGGGGGCCCAGGGCTGCAGGAAGGGCAGGTTCATGAGACAGAACTCACTGCACACAAGGGCAGACGGTATCCAGAGGGTCCCACAGGGGGCCCAGGGCTGCAGGAAGGGCAGGTTCATGAGGCAGATCTCACTGCACACAAGGGCAGATGGTATCCAGAGGGTCCCCCGGGGGGCCCAGGGCTGCAGGAAGGGCAGGTTCATGGAGCAGAACTCACTGCACACAAGGGCAGATGACATCCAGAGGGTCCCCCGGGGGGCCCAGGGGTGCAGGAAGGGCAGGTTCATGGAGCAGAACTCACTGTACACAAGGGCAGATGGTATCCAGAGGGTCCCCCGGGGGGCCCAGGGGTGCAGGAAGGGCAGGTTCATGGAGCAGAACTCACTGCACACAAGGGCAGATGGTATCCAGAGGGTCCCCCGGGGGGCCCAGGGGTGCAGGAAGGGCAGGTTCATGGAGCAGAACTCACTGTACACAAAGGCAGATGACATCCAGAGGGTCCCACAGGGGGCCCAGGGCTGCAGGAAGGGCAGGTTCATGGAGCAGAACTCACTGCACACAAGGGCAGATGACATCCAGAGGGTCCCACGGGGGGCCCAGGGCTGCAGGAAGGGCAGGTTCATGGAGCAGAACTCACTGCACACAAGGGCAGATGGTATCCAGAGGGTCCCCCGGGGGGCCCAGGGGTGCAGGAAGGGCAGGTTCATGGAGCAGAACTCACTGCACACAAAGGCAGATGACATCCAGAGGGTCCCACGGGGGGCCCAGGGCTGCAGGAAGGGCAGGTTCATGGAGCAGAACTCACTGCACACAAGGGCAGATGGTATCCAGAGGGTCCCACGGGGGGCCCAGGGCTGCAGGAAGGGCAGGTTCATGGAGCAGAACTCACTGCACACAAGGGCAGATGGTATCCAGAGGGTCCCCCGGGGGGCCCAGGGCTGCAGGAAGGGCAGGTTCATGGAGCAGAACTCACTGCACACAAGGGCAGATGACATCCAGAGGGTCCCCCGGGGGGCCCAGGGCTGCAGGAAGGGCAGGTTCATGGAGCAGAACTCACTGCACACAAAGGCAGATGACATCCAGAGGGTCCCCCGGGGGGCCCAGGGCTGCAGGAAGGGCAGGTTCATGGAGCAGAACTCACTGCACACAAGGGCAGATGGTATCCAGAGGGTCCCACGGGGGGCCCAGGGCTGCAGGAAGGGCAGGTTCATGGAGCAGAACTCACTGCACACAAGGGCAGATGGTATCCAGAGGGTCCCACGGGGGGCCCAGGGCTGCAGGAAGGGCAGGTTCATGAGGCAGAACTCACTGCACACAAGGGCAGATGGTATCCAGAGGGTCCCCCGGGGGGCCCAGGGCTGCAGGAAGGGCAGGTTCATGAGGCAGAACTCACTGCACACAAGGGCAGATGGTATCCAGAGGGTCCCCCGGGGGGCCCAGGGCTGCAGGAAGGGCAGGTTCATGGAGCAGAACTCACTGCACACAAGGGCAGATGGTATCCAGAGGGTCCCCCGGGGGGCCCAGGGCTGCAGGAAGGGCAGGTTCATGGAGCAGAACTCACTGCACACAAGGGCAGATGGTATCCAGAGGGTCCCCCGGGGGGCCCAGGGCTGCAGGAAGGGCAGGTTCATGGAGCAGAACTCACTGCACACAAGGGCAGAT
This sequence comes from Saccopteryx leptura, assembly GCF_036850995.1. Taxonomy (NCBI): domain Eukaryota; kingdom Metazoa; phylum Chordata; class Mammalia; order Chiroptera; family Emballonuridae; genus Saccopteryx; species Saccopteryx leptura. The sequence continues at coordinate 2,636,365 of NC_089510.1, read as the reverse complement.
GACATCCAGAGGGTCTCACGGGGGGCCCAGGGCTGCAGGAAGGGCAGGTTCATGAGACAGAACTCACTGCACACAAGGGCAGATGGTATCCAGAGGGTCCCCCGGGGGGCCCAGGGCTGCAGGAAGGGCAGGTTCATGAGGCAGAACTCACTGCACACAAGGGCAGATGACATCCAGAGGGTCCCCCGGGGGGCCCAGGGCTGCAGGAAGGGCAGATTCACGGAGCGGATATTTATCTGCGTTCTTTACACAAAAGGCCTTTTTTTTTCTTGTTGGACTTGACATTTGAAGTGCTCGACAGGCACCCCCTGAATCCGTATCAACCTTTAGGATAATTTAAACTACTCAACATTTGTTAGGAAGACTAAATCTTTATTATTATTATTATTATTATTATTATTTAAAAATTAAATTTAATGGGATGACGTTGATCAATAAGAGTAGATAGTTTTCAGGTCAATATTTCTACTGGGGTAACTATATCTTGCTCTCTCCCAACTAACCAACCCTTCCCTGATTGATACTCTGCATTTCTGTCATTATACCGGAGTGACATTCGTCTCTCTGTGTCGATCTTTGCTATCTGATGGGGGACAGGGGTTGACCGTGATTCCCTCACCTTCTTTAGGTTGAAACCATGACGTACATGGACAGGACAGTGGCCGAGTGGGGGACAGTTCCTAAGTCAGTGAGGGTCAGGACCACCTAGGAGACGCCATCTGCGCTAAGAACTAATCACAACATTGGCCTCACGTGACAGGATTTTCAAAGGCTGTCACACTGTTTCAATTACTAACATGACCTAAAATAAAATACCATGCATTAAAGTTTTTTGGGAGGAGGCCCTGGCCGGTTGGCTCAGTGATAGAGCATCGGCCTAGTGTGTGGAAGTCCTGGGTACCGGCCAGGGCACACAGGAGAAGTGCCCATCTGCTTCTCCGCCCTTCCCCCTCTCCTTCCTCTCTGTCTCTCTCTTCCCCTCCCGCAGCCAAGGCTCCATTGGAGCAAAGTTTGCCCCAGGCACTGAGGATGGCTCTGTGGCCTCTGCCTCAGGTGCTAGAGTGGCTCTGGTTGCAACGGAGCAATGACCCAGATGGGCAGAGCATCACCCCCTGGTGGGCATGCCGAGTGGATCCCAGTAGGGCGCATGTGGGAGTCTGTCTGACTGCCTTCCCTCTTCTTACTTCAGAAAAATACAAAAAAGAAAAAAAAGGTTTTGGCAGGAGAGGTAAAACCTTCTCTGAATAAAGTTATCATTCTTGGTGGGGAGGTGGATGGTGCATCTAAAAAGACAGAAATATACATCGTTTCAGGAGCTCTGGGTTCAGCATTTTTGGTCCTGGGGCATACTTTCTTTCCAACACACATAAGCCTGACTTCTCCTTCTGAACAACCGAAAACATGCCTTTTACATCAGGTGAGGAGTTCTGGATTATATATATATTCAGAGAAGAGATTCAATATTTTATAGGAAAGACATAAAATAATTCAGGTGTATTAAAAGTCTACTTGCAGGAGCTCAGGAGAAAAGCTGGAGAGATAATAAAATCATTGAAGGAAAGGAAGACACTTTGCAAGCGCCTGACCGGTGGTGGTGTGGTGGAGAATGCAGCGACCCGGAATGCTCAGGTCCCTGGTTGGAAACCACAGGACCGCTGGCTCTGAGTGTGGGCTCGTCGGCACGGGGACCCTGGCTTGAGCAAGGGGTCTCCACAGGATCCCAAAGCTGGCCGGCTTGAGCCCAGAGGTCACTTGGCATGAAAAGTCCAAGGTTGCTGGCTTGAGCAAGGGGGCACTGGTTTGGCCCTGGTGGAGGCAAATACGAGAAGCAGTCAATGTACAGCTAAAGCGGACACACTACAAGTTGAAGCTGCTCCCTTCCTGTCTGTCTGTCTGTCTCTCTCTCTCTCTCAAAAAAAATTAATTAAAAAAGACATAAGGAATTCTCTGAAAACGCTGTCAGGAACATAGGAGACAGACTTGAGGAAATAACACAGAACAAGGTAGACAATAACCAAAAACACAGTAATGGCGATAGGTGGAGACCAGGATAGAAACAGCCGGCCGAGAGTGCGGTGGTTCTGAAGAAGAAAACACGTGGAGAAGAGTTGAAACACGGCACCACACGAGCCTCTGGAAATGACGTAACCAGTGGATTGAAAGGCGTGCTGGGTGCCCCAGGAAAGTTTCACCCGGAGTCAACAGCAAACACCGTGAGAGGAACAGACAGAAGTTACTGAATGTCAAGTTTAAAGAAAGAATTCCGGAGGCGGACGGACGGGTGGAGAATCCCAGCCACACACAGATCAGCAGAAACGGTCAGGCGGGCCCCGGACGGGACCGCGGTGACGTCCGATGTCAGAGGGTGGAGAGGCAGGTGTCTCCTTCCTGAAGGAGGACTCTGAGACCCACACCAGCTGCCCTTCCTCGAGGACGACTGCCGATGGTGCGTTTTCCTGAATCCTGGGGGGCGCAAGGCTATTTTTTTCAGGACAAAAACGTTAAATGTCTCGTTCACATCATTCCTAAAAAAAGAAAAGAACTCCAGAGGGATTACAAAGCTAAATGTTAAGAAAAACTGTGACATTATTAGACGCCGTCACCATCATTTTGGACTGTGAATGGCCTTCCTAAGTAAGACCCCAAAGCATATAAAGTCAAATATTAGCCGGTTTAACTGTGTACAAATCTTAAAAGTTAAATAGCATAGTTAGAAAGGTCAGTGACAGTCTCGAAGAGATTATTTCAGCATCTCTTACAGTCTTAATATGGTCAATACAAAAAAAAAAAAAAGTAAATCACTGTGAAAAAATACAACAGAAAATTGAATAAAAATATGAACAAATGATTTACAGATCTCTGTATGTATATATCATATATACATATACATACATATACAGGTAACTATATATAATTAAAAATAAATGATACTTATTTACATACAGATAAATACATATTAAAGTGAGACATGTTTTATCCATCCAGTTAGCAAGATTTAAAGAGTTTATTTGGGCTCAGTCAGCACTGACGAGAGTAAAGAGAATCAGGTGCTCCTGAATACTTTTTTCAGTGTTACTCAAAATTTTAAAAGTACCCAGCAAAACTGCTTATAGCCATCTACTTCAAAAATATTTGCTTGACTCTGGCCGGTTGACTCAGTGGTAGAGTGTTGGATGGGCATCTGGAAGTCCTGGGTATGATTCCCAGTCAGGGCACACAGGAGAAACACCCATCTGCTTCTCCACCCCTCCCCCTCCCTCTCTCACTTTTCTCTCTCTCTCTCCTCTCCTCCCATAGCCATGGCTCGAATGGTTCGAACAAGTTGGCCCCAGGCTCTGAGAATGGCTCCATGGCCTCACCTCAGGCACTGAAATAGCTCGGTTGCTGAGCAACAGAGCAGCGGACCCACATGAGCAGAACCACGTCCTGTAGGGGACATGCTGGGTGGATCTTGGTTAGGGCATATATGGGGAGTCTGTCTCTCTGCCTCCTTGACTCTCACTGAATAAGAAAAGAGAGAGAGAGAGAGAGAGAGAGAAATATTTGCTTATGTAGACAGAGATACCAGTACATTACATCCATGTAATAACAGCAAAATGCAATCAGCCGAAATGTCTCATGACGAGAGATTAAATACTCCATACATATGAGAGAGGACGTCGAGGCCTGTAAAAGTAGATGACATAGGAAAAATCTCTAAGACATTGTAAGTTACCACAATGTTTCTAAAAGACAAAACATGCACATTTATGCAAAAAAAAAATGACGTTTGTGCATAAGTTCATATAAATGTGGAGGAACGGCTTTCATGTTTCGCGCCATATATGTATATACTTTTGCACTGCCTTACTGGTTAATGCCCAGGGTCAGTTTCTATTATGCTTTTGTTATCAAAACGAGGTCAGTTATACTGTATTTCCCCATGTATAAGATGCTCCCATGAATAAGACACACCTTGATTTGGGGGCTCGAAATTTGAGAAAAAAAAATTGTATTACATACTGTTATTTATCTCAAGTTTTATTCATCATAAAACTCACACAACTCCTCATCCCTGTCAGAACTCCCATCCATTACCCTTTCCTCCTCTGTGTCTGATGACGAGTCCCTGTCTTCATAGATGGCCTTGTCCTCCGTTCCCTCTATGGCATTGGAAATGCCACAACTACTGTATGAGATTCACCCAGTTTTTAGTCCCCAAATTTTTGGAAAAAGGGTGTGTGCATCTTATACACGGGGAAATACAGTGAACGCCTTTTTGATGGGAAGGAAGGGATGCCCCCCGCTTACCTGTCGAGGTTTTAAGTGGTGCTTACTGCTCCCTTCTGAGCACCCGCAAGCGGCACCCCCGCTGACCCTCTGCTGCGGGGCGGCCTCCGTCCAGTGGACAGGTGAGCCGCTGTGCCGTGAGCCTCCGCAGAAGCGGTGCTGGTCAAAGGCTTCCGTAGGAACAGGTGTTTGTGTGTCGAGGAAAACCCGGCTGCCCACTGTGAGACTGAATCCCCGAGGTATGCACTGCGTTCTGTGACGCCTCAACCACTGATGGAAAACGAATACCTCTGACACTTGGGCCACCCAACCCGTCCTGTTGGCACGGAGACCTGAAAAGAGGGAAACCCAATCCGATCCTGTAGAACCTCGACACTCCTGCTCAGAGTTGTGTCCAGGTGTGTGCGAGTGAGCTACCTCAGGCTCCCGACCCATGGGGACCGCTCATCCAGTCAGCTGAAGCACCCAATGTGCGGACTTCCAAAAACATCAGTGGCACTCTCCCCGGGCTTGAGGCCACACCTCAAATTTCCCACTCAGTTGGTTTCTGAAGTTCCAAATTCCTAACCACGGAGTCATGTTGAGGAGGGATTAGATTCGTGCATTACGAGCGTCACGCAGGGGAACCCACCTATCTCAAATAGAAACCGATAGAGCCGAGTCCTTTGGGGGCCAGGAAGTCAGGGGAATTTCCGACGGTCCGGGCCACAAGACCACGGGAAGTGGCGGGCACAGTGGCTGGGCAGAGGCTCCGTGCCCTCCGGAAGGACTTCAGGTTCCGTTTTTACTATAAACAACGTCATGACCACACTCACCACGGGAAATGGCCGGTTTGTGACCGCGGGTGTCATTGCCGGAAACCGTCCACTTCCGTTAGAATCCTCTCCTGGCCGCCCCCGTCTCAGGCCACCTGGTCATGTCCGCCTGGCCCTTGTCCGTGCCTGCTGTGTAACTCACCAGGAGTGTCGCCCCCGACCCTGTCTTCTGTCTCCAAATGGGGGTCATTCTGCAGAGCTGAGGTGACTTTTTCCTTCTCCCACAAACACTCTCGGGAAGCTTCCAGCCACGGGTCCCTTCTCTGATCCGCCGGGGAAGGCCAGCGTTGGTTCCCAGCACGGGACCGGCTGTTCCGGCATGGACAGTCCAGCCGGGCATGGTAGGACTGCTCCCTGCTATGAGCAGCGGGTGGTCCGCCCTCCGCCACGCCCCGGCCCCGACCTGGTGGCCAGAGGGGACCCGGAGCGACACTGAGGAGCAGCGAGCGAGCTCTTCCTTAAACTCCCCTCCCACCAGACCCCCTGTGTCCTCAGGTCACTGGGCCTGGGAGGCAGACTGTCCTTGGCAGCCTGGTTCTGTCGGACCTCCCCAGTTCTGCATGGCAAGGTTGTTGTTTGTTTGTTTTTTGGGAAAACTTTAAATTTATTGCCCAGATTTAAAATAAAAAAGAATTGACATAAAAAAACCCTACATTCCTGGTTTCTTTTGAAAAAAGCTGAAACGTACGACGAGTGGGAACACACAGGTGTGCCCCCCGCCCCGCACCCCTGAGCTGGGGTTTAGAGAGGGCCGCCCTTCCCTGTGACCTGGGCCCACCCCTCCGGTTGGGTTAGTCGCAGTTCCCCTGTCACCCCCAGACAGAGCCCAGGGATCGTCTGCCGGGGTGACAGTGGCTCGTGTGGGGACAGTCAGGAGGACGGGTATTACTTCTTCTGCTCAGGTCTCCGTCAGAGGAGGACAAGTGGGAGAGGAAGGCGGTCCTCCCTCCCTCTCCCCTCCCCCTCTCCCCTCCCTCCCTCCCCCTCCCTTCCCCTCCCTCCCCTCCCCCTCCCTCCCTCACCCCTCCCCCATCCCCTCCCTCCCTCGCCCTTCCTCCCTTGCCCCCTCCCTCCCTCCCCCTCCCTCCCCTTCCCTCCCTCCCTCCCTCTCCCTCCCTCCCTCCCCCTCCCTCCCTCTCCCCTCCCCCCTCCCCCTCTCCCCTCCCTCCCTCCCCCTCCCTCCCCTCCTCCCTCCCCCTTCACTCTCTCCCCCCTCCCTCACCCCTTCCTCCCCCTCCTCCTTCCCCCTTCTCCCTCCCTCCCTCCCCCCTCCCTCCCTCCCTCCCCCCTCCCTCCCCCTCCCTCCCCCTCCTCCATCCCCCTTCCCTCTCTCCCCCTCCCTCACCCATTCCTCCCCCTCCTCCCTCCCCCTTCCCTCCCTCCCCCTCCTCCCTCCCCCTTCCCTCTCTCCCCCCTCCCTCACCCCTTCCTCCCCCTCCTCCCTCCCCCTTCCCTCCTTACCCCCTCCCTCCTTCCCCTCCCCCTCCCTCCCCTCCTCCCTCCCCCTCCCTCCCTCCCCCTTCCCTCTCTCCCCCCTCCCTCACCCCTCCCTCCCCCTCCTCCCTCCCCCTTCCCTCTCTCCCCCCTCCCTCACCCCTTCTTCCCCCTCCTCCCTCCCCCTCCTCCCTCCCCCTCCCTCCCTCGCTCCTCCCCCCTCCCATCATTGAACTGACCTCTGTAGACCCTTGGATGTGCCCCCCTTAGTGTAGAAGTGTATATTTTCTTTCCTGTGAAGCCACGTGCAGATTAGAGAAAATGAAACCGTCATAGGAGTTAACACATTTGCTCCCCGCAAACCCTGACAGCTGGGGACAGGATGTGGCACTCTCAGCCGGTCCCCTGTGACCCAGCTTGCCTCTCTGCTTTCCAAAGTGTCTTTAGGTTTTGTCTCCAATGCAGGGACTATATTTTTTAATCCCTAGGAAATTTTGTTTGGATGGACGCAGGGCGCCTGGCCTCCTTGTCGGAGAGCTGTGGACGCAGGTGGGGAACTTCCAGAGCTGGGTGTGAGCAGGAGGAAGTCGATGGGACTGGTTTAAGTAGCAGTGAGACCAAGGTCCCTTGCACCCTGACCGCGAGCTCTCCTCGGGGACTCGCTCTGTTTCACGTCCTTTTATCAGTGACGGAGCTGGTCTGACTCTGAGAGGTGGAACACGTAGTCGAGGGAAACACAGGTCACAGGAGATCACAACAGGCTGGACAGATAGACGACCGCCTGTGTTGAAGGTTAGTGTGGCATCACTGCTCTCTGAATGGTCCGCGTGTCTGTCACCATCACGCCCTCAGACTCTGCTTCCGGCTCTCCTGGCCGGACCGCTCTAGGCACGAGCGTTTTCAAAGGAATCGATGTTAGCCAACTGTGTCACCTGCTGCAGATACACCACCACGTGGATTCATTTTTTAATTCGTGTAAATCAGGGGTAGTCAACCTTGTTATACCTACCGCCCACTTCTGTTTCTCTGTTAGTAGTAACATTTTCTAACCGCCCACGGGTTCCACAGTCATGGTGATTTATAAAGTAGGGAAGTAACTTTACTTTATAAAATTTATAAAGCAGAGTGACAGCAAGTTAAAGCATATAATAATAATTACTTACCAAATATATATTTCTGTCGGATTTTCACTAAGTTTGGCAGAATAAATCTTTATAAAACAACTTACTATAGTTAAATCTATCTTTTTATTTATACTTTGGTTGCTCCGCTACTGCCACCATGAAAGCTGAAGCGCCCCCTAGTGGGTGGTAGGGACCAGGTTGACCAGCACTAGGGGGCGGTAGGGACCAGGTTGACCAGCACTAGGGGGTGGTAGGGACCAGGTTGACCACCATGGGTGTAAATGAACAAATTAAAACAAAAAACTGAGCTGTACATCAGAACTTCATTTTTTCCCCCCTTACATCTTCCCATAATGGATTCCATCCGGGGCCTGAAAACCAATCTCATTATTTTTAACCCCCCACAAATGACACCATCTTGAAGAAAATGGATATTGTCCTGAAAGTCTCCCGGAATAACTGTCAAGGGCGGAAAGAATTCACTTTGGCTTCTGAGATAGGAGTCATCGCTCCGTGCTCTTTTCTCTGTGAGAATCACCTGCCCCCCCCACACACACACACAGAGAAACGGAAGCTCAGAGCAGGACACTCACTGGCTGTGAGGTTCAGGTCTCCTTCTGGGAAGGAAGACCACCGTCTTTCTAGAACGCGAGCTTTGTTGTGGCTCCCGTCTCACGCTCAGAGTGTCTTCGCTACCCCCCCTCCCCACCCCCCAGGACAGCCGGGTCGGGCCAGTGGCGGTTGCTACCCCCCCACCCCCCAGGACAGCCGGGTCGGTTGCTATCCCCCCACCCCCCAGGACAGCCGGGTCAGACCAGTGGCGGTTGTTACCCCCCCACCCCACCCCCCAGGACAGCTGGGTCAGTTGCTACCCCCCCACCCCACCCCCCAGGACAGCTGGGTCAGTTGCTACCCCCCCACCCCACCCCCCAGGACAGCTGGGTCAGTTGCTACCCCCCCACCCCACCCCCCAGGACAGCCGGGTCGGTTGCTACCCCCCCCACACCCCAGGACAGCCGGGTCGGTTGCTACCCCCCCCCCCACCCCCCAGGACAGCCGGGTCGGTTGCTACCCCCCCCACCCCCCAGGACAGCCGGGTCGGTTGCTACCCCCCCACCCCCCAGGACAGCCGGGTCGGTTGCTACCCCCCCCACCCCCCAGGACAGCCGGGTCGGTTGCTACCCCCCCACCCCCCAGGACAGCCGGGTCGGTTGCTACCCCCCCCACCCCCCAGGACAGCCGGGTCGGTTGCTACCCCCCCTCCAGGACAGCCGGGTCGGTTGCTACCCCCCACCCCCCAGGACAGCCGGGTCAGTTGCTACCCCCCCACCCCCCAGGACAGCCGGGTCGGTTGCTACCCCCCCCACCCCCCAGGACAGCCGGGTCGGTTGCTACCCCCCCCACACCCCCAGGACAGCCGGGTCGGTTGCTACCCCCCCACACCCCCAGGACAGCCGGGTCAGTTGCTACCCCCCCACCCCCCAGGACAGCCGGGTCAGTTGATACCCCCCCACCCCCCAGGACAGCCGGGTCAGTTGCTACCCCCCCCCACCCCCCAGGACAGCCGGGTCGGGCCAGTGGCGGTCCTCATCCGGGTGGTCTGTGTGTGTTTTGCCTCTTCCCCGACTCGCCTCGATCGATGCGGGGAGTTAACCACTCATCTGAAGCTCCTCCAGAGAGTCCATTTTCCTCATTGATTCCGCGTCCTCTGTGGGTGAGCAGCTGATGACAGTGACCAGACAGCCCCCGAAGGTCATCTGTTAGTTTCCTACCCCCCCCATGTGGGAGAGAGTGGCTGTGGGACTGAACACAAGCACATCTTTGTTGTGTGTGTGTGTGTTGTGTTGTCCCGTGGGGCCTCCTCTGCACAGCGCAGGGGTCGGCTCCTCTCCCTCCCCCCATGTGCAGTGGGCTTGCCCCTCCACTGGGTCTTCAGACTCGTAGGGTTAGGAGGGTGGAGGAGGCTCCCGTCCTTGTTCCTGTGTCCCCGGAGCCTGGCTCCTCAGAAAGGCTCCCTGAATGCCGGCCGACAGAAATGACCGTCTCGGGGCTTGAGAATGCGCTGTCTTCTCTGGAATTCCTTCTCCCGTCTGTCCCCCACCGACTAGGACGTCCCGCCTGACCCTCCTCGCTCGCCTGGCCGCCTGCCTTCCATCTGTCCAGCCCCCGTTTAAGTAGAGTGACCGCAGTCATCTTTGCCTGGCTCTCTTATCTAATCTACCTCCCCCCTACGCCCTGACACACACACACACACACACACACACACACACACACACGCACACGTGCTTTTCCTATCCTGGAAGGATTGCTAGATTTAGCACATAAAGATGTAGGATGCTCAGGGAAATTTGAATTCCACATCAACAATGAATAATTTTTATTTTTTAGTACATGTAAATTTAAAACTGGCAACCCTAACTACAGTACCTGATGGTGGCATTGTCTCATGCTTTGCGATTCTAGGTTACTTGTTTCCTCTTTATTGTCTGTTACACACACACACACACACACACACACACATGATTTTGTGATCTCCGTGGGGCTGGGGACTCCGTCTGCTGCCCCACCGTCACCCTCACTGCCCGGCAGAACGCCTGCACCGGTAGGGGCTCCGCTCACGTGCGTGGAGCGAGCGGCGTGGAGATCAGGTGCACGGTCAAGCCCTGATAAGTAACTGACCGTTCATTGACGAGTTGAGCAGATAGAAATATAGTCCTTAAGGCTTCCTGTCCCTGATTGAAGTCCGTTACATGTAGAGAGTATTATTACCTTTCATATTGGATGATGTCGTCGCAAAGGTGACCTCTCTTCAGGCAGATAATCCAGATTGGGGGGCGGGGGATGGAGGGAGAAATGGCCGTGAGTTTACTCCAAATAGATTTTAATGGGCACCACACTGACAATGAGGCTCCCCTGCTGGGGGAATTTGTGTCTTTTTAAGTCATTTTGGCAAAGAAAATACTTAACTGGGTACATTTTTTACTTTATTTATTTCTACAAGAAGAATTTTTTTTTTAAGAGAGAGGAGGGGAGATGGACAGACTCCCACATGCACCCCGACGGGGATCCACCCGGCAACCCCTGTCTGGGGCCAAGAAGAAACTTTGAACCTGTTCATTTTGGAGAAGATAGAAGGGTTTGACTGTGACATTTCAAAGGCCTCCCTGAACAGCTCTGTGGGCCTGCTCTGCCTCATCAACAAAAGGACAGTGTGGACTGCCCCCTCCTGTTTTATGGAACGTGACTCGGATGCCACCAAACGATGGTGTTCAGCCGACGGTCAGTCCGGCCGAAACAATCCGTTTCAATAACTCAGCTAGCTCTCCGTGTTCCGTCTTACTAACAACGAGTGTAAAAGGGGGAGTTAGGACGGTGCCCTCTCTTCCTTCACAATCATCTCCCCCCTCCACCCCCCTCCCCCCGTCCCTTAGGGAAGCAGCTTCTCCCCAAAATCGCTCACATTCAGAACAGGAGCTTGCTCCTGTGAGACACTGGTGCCCAGTCTCCTCCTCACGGCACCCCAACCGGTGACTGAAATTCTGTGGCACACCAAAAATATATATATATATATTTCTATATAACAACAAAAAAGAAATCAGTGTAATTTTGATTCATTCACACCGGTGACTTCTGTCATGTTGACTGTTGTCATTTTTTTATATATATATATATAGCAATTTAAGAAAAAAAAAAAAACGGTCAGTGCCCTAACTAAGGAGTCAGGTCTCGCATGTTTTATATATTTTTGCAGTGCTCTGCTTGAAAACCGCTATTCTAAGAGGTCACAAGCGGTGAGGAAGTAGCATTCTCCTGAGAGTGAGTAGGAGAGATAACATAAGTATAAGAGGACTCCCAGGCAGGACACAGAGTACGTTACATTAAACCAGTCTCTCTCCGTACAGACAGAGACCCTGTCCTCCGGCAGCTCGCAGTTTCTCTGGAGAAGAAAGCGTCCGTCTCCACCTGAGCTTGTGTATGGCCAGCTTCCCGCTAACATTTTTTAAATTAATTTATCTACTGAGTGTTGACTGTGTGTTCCGCACTGGTAATTGATTGACAGACACTGTCACAGTCAGCCTCTCAGGAGTGCTCTGTGAGAGGTCATGATCACCCCCACTTAACAGATGACAGGACTGAGGCTCGGGGCGGTTAAGCTACTTCCCCATGGCTCCTCCACTAGAAAGTGGCAGAATTCAAGAACAGACCCCACCACTCGGATATTGAGTTCCATTTGAAGAGAGGTAAATGGAATACACGTCAAAATAAAGCCATCTTCCAAGAGAAAATCCTTGCCTGCAAATGAAGCAAAGGGCCGTGTTGTGACCCCCAGATGCCAGGGGGCCCTGACGGGAAGAGGGCGTCCATCGGCCCCGCTGCTGTTCCGTAGCCAAGCACAACTGTGACACGGGGTTCCGTGAGAAGCACATGAGTGACCCAAACAGCCCCGGTGAATCCCCACCTCTGTCTTTTCCTGATGATCCTGGACAAGTGCATCAACCTAGTTGACCCTCCTTGTTGTCACCAACAAAGGACAGGTGTGACTTCTGTGAAAACCCCAGAAACTCGAAAACATGGGTACACAAAGACACAGGCACCCCCGTGTTCATTGCAGCCTTGTTCACGGCGACCACGACGTGGAAATAACCCAAGTGCCCCTCGATAGAGGACTGGATAAAAGACGATGTGGTTCATCTGTGCGATGGAATACGACTCAGACACAAGAAACCATGACATAGTGACACAACAACACGGATGGACCCTGAGAACGTTACAGTGAGGGAAATGAACAAATCAGAAAAAGCTAAGGACTGTATGACTTCTTCACACGTAAGTGGAATATAAAACTGAGGCTCATGGACAGAGATGAAAGTGAGGCGGTGACCAGGGGGAGGGGGGAGGAGAGGGGGCGGGAGGCAGGGAGGAAGGAGGAACAAGAAGAAGGTGACAGAAAATGACTTGAGCTTGGGCAACGGGCACACCACATCAGCAGCAGCTCAAGTGCAGTGGAGATGTTCATCTGAAACCTCTGGACTCTATGGATCAAAGTCACCCTGTTCAAGTTCATCTTCTAAATAACATTTAAAAATTAAAAAAAGAAAGAAAACTTCACAGGATGGGCTCCGTGTAAATCACCACGCACGCCGTGTGGATGACTGAGCCTCTGCTCTCAGCGGAGAGGGAGGTGTGGGGACGCGGGGAAGGAAAGGCCATTCTTAGAACCCCCCCCTTCTTCCCGGAAGCCCCGCCCGTGGGGGTGGCTCTCTGGAGGCCGCTGGAGGCTCAGGGAGATTAAGGCAGATGAGTTGATCCTCTTACCCAGAGCTGTCGTCCTGAGAAAATGAGGATCTGTGCGCCTCTTCTCCGGACGGGTGCAGCGTGCCACCGCGCGGGGGGGGGGGGGGGGTATCTGGGGCCACGCAGAACCACGGGACACGCCCGGGACACAAAATGAGAGGTCTTATCAAGGTCGTCACGTCGGACTGCTGTGTACGGACAGCGTGTGCGCGTTGTGCAAAATATCTGCGAGTCTGAACACTCGTGTTTTTATCAGACGAGCACACGTAAGCTTCCTTTCCAAATAGGAGTTACTGTTGGAAATGTGTTTTCATTTCCTTTCTCCTTCTCTCTCTCTCCTCTCTCTCTCTCTCTCTCTCTCTCTCTCTCTCTCACACACACACACACACACACATACACACGGCCATGTTTGGGGCATTTATCACAAGTTCTTCCAAATACAGAACATGATCTGGGGGTCTTGCTTCAGATGCTGTCATCTGTACGAGGGCAGTGTTTTCGAGGTCGTCTTTCTCACCTCCTGGCTCCCCCACCCACCCCCCAGGACTCCTTGTGGACTCTCTTCGGCATCTGTCTATCAGGTTAATACAACGTAAGCCCTCCGAATGGCCTCAGTGACAGTTCGGAGTGAGTCAGCCAGAGGTGTGTGGGCCGTGGAGGAGAAATCCTTTCTCTTCCATAAGATTCTTTCCGCTGCTGTGCTGGACCTGATTGGGGGGGGGGGGGCATTCTCAATTTTCCAAAGGCGGGTGGGGGGACGTGGTGGGGTCTGAGTCCTTCGCACACGATGCTACTGAGTCTCCTCCCCTTGGGGACACGGCCGGACCCCGTGTCTTCCGTCTCCACCGGGAGAACCCTGGGCCACAACCTCCTGGTTCCTCCTCCCTCCCAGTACAGAGGGTGCGAGGGTCTCCACTCACGGAGGGGGGGGCACTGCAGTTCTTCAGGGGGTACTCCTCACTCCTCCATAGGAGTCGATTCTGACGGGAAGACGCATGCGGACCCCCCCACACACAGGCAAGCACTCGCCCAAGCTGCCGCGCATCGAGGGGGGCATCGGGGGGCCCTCGGGAAAACGGGGAGGGTCCCGTCGCAGGGCCAGGGTGCTCCTGAGGCCGCCTCTCTCCCCCCCTCAGGAACCACCGTGGTTTCGGAGACAGAATTAGGGGGGCCTGGGAAGAGGCATGGGGACCCTGCACCATCTCTGAGCCCCGGGGAGGTCTCCATATCCATCCGCCGGTACCGGGCTTCCCAAACGAATCCGGGAGCGCACCGGACCCCGAGGCCTCCGACAGGGCCGTTTCTCTTACAGCCACCCCGCTGTCCCCCCACCCCACCCCGCCTGGTCTGGAAGGCCACACACGGCCACTGGGCGCGGGCACTGTGCGGACAGCCCCTCGGAACGAGCCGCTCTGGCCACTTCCTTCATCCCCGAAGCTCCTGGCTCAGAAACGAGGTCACTCGGTCAGCCGCACAAAACAGACCCGAGGCGCCGCTGGGTCTCAGGGTGGGTCGTCCATGCGGCTGTGAGGTCACTGGGCTCGGAGCTTCTCACGCGCAGGGCCTCCGGCTTGTCTCACTCCTCTCGGCATGTCCGGCACCTTCAAGCACTCACAGACTCGTGCCGCCCGGGATGACGCCCGGTGACTCCACACAGGGCTGGCGTGAAGTGCGTAGGGCTCGGGAATCTTTGTTTTCGAGAAAGAAAAATAAAAGTCAAAGGTGATAGGACGGCTCTGACAAAGAAACCAGGCCCTGGGACCCTGGCACGAATGAGATGCTGAATGTGGTCTACTGCAGTGGTCCCCAAACTCTTCTGGGCCACAGACCGGTTTAATGTCAGAAAATATTTTCACCGACCGGCCTTTAGGGTGGGACGGAATAAATGTATCACGTGACTGAAACAAGCGTCAAGAGTGAGTCTTAGACCGGTGGTCCCCAACCCCCAGGCCGCGGACCGGTACCGTTCCGTGGGCCATTTGGTACCGGTCGCAGAGAAAGAATAAATAACTTACATTATTTCTGTTTTATTTATATGTAAGTCTGAACGATGTTTTATTTTTTTTAAATGACCAGATTCCCTCTGTTACATCCGTCTAAGACTCACTCTTGACGCTTGTCTCAGTCACGTGAGACATTTATCCGTCCCACCCTAAAGGCCGGTCCGTGAAAATATTTTCTGACATTAAACCGGTTTGTGGCCCAAAAAAGGTTGGGGAACCATTGTCTTAGATGGATGTAACAGAGGGAATCTGGCCATTTTTAAAAAATAAAACATCGTTCAGACTTAAATATAAATAAAACGGAAATACTGTAAGTTATTTATTTTTTCTCTGAGGACCGGTACTGGTCCGCAGCCCGGGGTTTGGGGACCACTGGGCTACTACATTTTGTTCTCTTCGGCAACAAAGCAGAAAGGGGGTCCGTCAGTTGACAAGGCTCCCTGAGTCAAGAGCGCACACCCCTCACCAGCCGGGGGCTGGGTTGGTACTAAACTCTACCAGCCCTGGGGCACAGCTGGCACCGTGGGCAGCCATCCCAGAATTCTGAAAGACACTGAAGGGACTCCTCAAGTTGACCTCCTCGGAGCTGTCCTTCTGTAAAAGCTCAAAGTGCAGCAATAATTCCTAACTGAATAGAGCCGCCCCTGTCAGAGTTCTTAAAGTAGCTTCCTGAGGAGCTGACATGAAGCTAAGTTAGAATTTGAGGAAGTGTCCCTTTTCCATTGTTGTGCAACTTCGGTTTCCCGTCAGCCCCTCCGCAGGCCACTTGGAAGCACTGTGACCGGGCGGCTTTATTTCGGTTCGGGATGACTGCTTCACTTTCTGCTTCTCTGAAGGGGGGCTCTGAGGAGGTCACCTCGAGGAACCCTTCCGGGTCCGTTGTAGAACCACATGCAGAACTGCCCCTCCAGCCATTCTGCCATTTCCCACAGCCTTTTCAAAAGCAACGACGAAAACACTAACAATGAATGAATACTGATTACAGTAAGCCCAGCACGACTATTCCACAGAGTGAGGGGCGTCCCGGTTCTTCTCGGAGTGTTGCTAATCAACCGTTTTGCACAACTTCATAGACACCCCCCCCTTTGTTAAAAACCATGTATTGTTTGCTTCAGGCTTTGCAACAGCCTTGCCGCGGGGGTCCCTCCCCTCCCGCCATGGCGCCCCTTCTCCGGGAAGGCTGCTGGGCGTTCAGCCCCGCTGGGGTCACAGGACCGCCGTGGGTCTCGGGGGCGTCCTCACTGCTCAGGGATCACAGCAGCCCTTTGCCGGATGTGGTCCCAGGAGCTGTCGGCGCGACTGGGCTCGGGAAGAAAGAGGCGGACTCGGTGTGGCTCAGGACAGGGACGGCTCACTCCGCCCCGAAGGGTTCCTCCGGGGTCCCTGGCATTCCTCACCGCCCCCTGACTCTTGGAAGGAGAGCTCGGTCTTTACTGATTTGTGTTGAGCAAAGGGTGAAAGACAGAGTGATGATTCCACCGATAATGTGGATACAAACACCGGTGACACCACGGACAGCTGCCGCTGCCGACGTGCCTTCTCCGTGGACCCGGTGGAAGCGTGTGGGCGCAGGGAGCCCCGCTCCAACAAAGACACTGGGGTACCAAGGTGTCATCGCCCTAAGGGGTCAGCAGTCACCGTGGGAGCACGGGGTGGACACTCCGCAGCACAGCCGACCTGAGCCGGCGTGGCTAGGGACGCCGAGAGACACGGGGGCGGGGGTGTCACATTCAGCCCATTCCGTGTGGAGACCAGGTCCCCAGGAAGAGCTCCCAGCCCACAAGTGGCACGAGGTGGCTGGCAGAGCCCCTCGTAGGGACCTGGGCGTGTTCACTAATGTCCTTTTTGTTCTCCCCACAAATCAGGACGAGAAGTCCTAAAATCCTAGACTCCCCAAAGCGATCTCTGCCTCAAGTCCTAGGAATGGGAGCCGTGTATTCAGATGCCTTTCCGTGAGCACACGCAGGGGACACAGCCAGGTGTCCCACTTCCCCGGGTTCGTCAGCGAGACCTGAGTTGAATTCCTGACGCTCTGTTCATTGTCGTCACCCTGAGCACGTGATTTAACCTCCTCGAGTCTGTTTTCTCTCAAATTCTAATACTTTCCCCTTTTTTGCTGTTAAGTGAGAGGAAGGGAAGCAGAGACAGACACCCACATGTGCCCCGACGGGATCCACCCGGCAAGCCCCCTACCAGGGCAATGCTCTGCCTACCTGGGGCTGTTGCTCAGCAACCAAGCTATTCTAGCACGTGACATGGAAGTCATGGAGCCATCCTCAGTGGCCAGGGCCAATTTGCTGAAACCATTTCAGCCGTGGCTGTGGGAGGGGAAGAGAGAGAGATACAGAGAGAGGGGGCAGGGGTGGAGAAGCAGATGATCACTCCTGTGTGCCCTGACAAGGAATCAAACCCAGGACTTCCACACGTTGGGCTGACACTCTACCACTGAGCCAACCAGCCACGGCTGCAAATACTTCCTTTGTTAGATTGTTGGATGGATTGAAGGGGGTTCAATATATACAGTTCCTTAATCTCTCTGAGCCACAGTTTCCTCACCTATAAATTGGAAATCGTAATAGCACCAACTTCGCAGTGTGCCAGGGAGGGTTAAATGGGAGAACGTTTATACAGATGCCCAGCATAGGGCGTGGCGCACAGTGACCGCCCCACAGGGGGGACTGCAGGGAGGAGGAAGCGTCCGAGTGCTCAGCCCGTGTTGGCGCTCCAGACCCCCTTCCCCGCTGCCACCGTGGGGATTAATACGTCATTGGGTTCAGCTTGCACCTGTTAATGACTGCATTTTCATTTTAACTGGGTTTCCATCTTTAGTGGCTATTAACCTACTTTGCTGTATCATTTTATGTCTGTTATGACCGAAACTTTCACACATCACTCTATGCTTTGCAGCTAGATTTCATCGGCAAGAATGAAAGGAACTGAAAAGTTGGTGGGGAAAGAAGGTGGAAGTTTTCATCAGAAAATGAGAATTAGTCTCTCTCCTTTAAATAGCTCACAGTAGTTGGATCCAAATTCTTGTTTCTGTGTCAGAAAAGAGAGAGGCAGAAACAGAAGGCAAGAAAGAAGAGAGGGAAGGAGGAAGAGAGGGAGGGAGAGAAGGAGGGAGGGAGGGAGAGAAGGAGAGAGGGAGATGGAAGGGAGGGAGGGAAGGAGGGAGGGAGGGAGGGAGGGAGGGAGGGAGGGTTTTGCAGGTTATTTTCATCTTAAAGACAATCTCAAATCCACTTTCCTCTCAATATTAGGTGTAAGAGAAAACGCCTCAAAGCCCACAGACCTATTCAGTTCAGACAAGACTTTTCAGGCTAAATTGCTAAGTAATTTAAGACCTCTTTTCAAAGAAAATGCACCTATAATTTATAACACACCTCCTTAATACTTCTTCCCTTTTAACCAATTTTACACTCAGAGCTCTTTGTCACCTTCGAGTTGGGACTTGAATGGACCAGAACCCCCTGGGAATCTGTCAAAGGCTTTTATTTTGTGGCTGAAGTTTGTAACTGTCTCGGACGGTCATTACCCACCCGGCTCCAGGAGGCAGTGCTCCTCACTCACCCAGTGTCAGCCATTTCCAACGGCAGGACCTGGAGTGTCAGCCATTTCCAACGGCAGGACCTGGAGTGTCAGCCATTTCCAACGGCAGGACCTGGAGTGTCAGCCATTTCCAACGGCAGGACCTGGAGTGTCAGCCATTTCCAACGGCAGGACCTGGAGTGTCAGCCATTTCCAACGGCAGGACCTGGAGTGTCAGCCATTTCCAACGGCAGGACCTGGAGTGTCAGCCATTTCCAACGGCAGGACCTGGAGTGTCAGCCATTTCCAACGGCAGGATCTGGAGTGTCAGCCATTTCCAACGGCAGGACCTGGAGTGTCAGCCATTTCCAACGGCAGGACCTGGAGTGTCAGCCATTTCCAACGGCAGGACCTGGAGTGTCAGCCATTTCCAACGGCAGGACCTGGAGTGTCAGCCATTTCCAACGGCAGGACCTGGAGTGTCAGCCATTTCCAACGGCAGGACCTGGAGTGTCAGCCATTTCCAACGGCAGGACCTGGAGTGTCAGCCATTTCCAACGGCAGGACCTGGAGTGTCAGCCATTTCCAACGGCAGGATGTGGAGTGTCAGCCATTTCCAACGGCAGGATCTGGAGTGTCAGCCATTTCCAACGGCAGGACGTGGAGTGTCAGCCATTTCCAACGGCAGGACGTGGAGTGTCAGCCATTTCCAACGGCAGGACCTGGAGTGTCAGCCATTTCCAACGGCAGGACGTGGAGTGTCAGCCATTTCCAACGGCAGGACGTGGAGTGTCAGCCATTTCCAACGGCAGGACCTGGAGTGTCAGCCATTTCCAACGGCAGGACCTGGAGTGTCAGCCATTTCCAACGGCAGGATGTGGAGTGTCAGCCATTTCCAACGGCAGGATCTGGAGTGTCAGCCATTTCCAACGGCAGGATGTGGAGTGTCAGCCATTTCCAACGGCAGGATCTGGAGTGTCAGCCATTTCCAACGGCAGGATGTGGAGTGTCAGCCATTTCCAACGGCAGGATCTGGAGTGTCAGCCATTTCCAACGGCAGGATGTGGAGTGTCAGCCATTTCCAACGGCAGGATGTGGAGTGTCAGCCATTTCCAACGGCAGGACCTGGAGTGTCAGCCATTTCCAACGGCAGGATCTGGAGTGTCAGCCATTTCCAACGGCAGGATGTGGAGTGTCAGCCATTTCCAACGGCAGGATCTGGAGTGTCAGCCATTTCCAACGGCAGGACCTGGAGTGTCAGCCATTTCCAACGGCAGGACCTGGAGTGTCAGCCATTTCCAACGGCAGGATCTGGGTGAGCTCAGAAAACCTTGTCCCTGACGCCCCTCTCCGGGGAGCCCTGGAGGCAGTTAGAAAACGCAGGGTCAGTGACCCTCGGGGCCAGAGGTCCCCTGGAGGTCCTTACCCGACTGTCCGGTGCGTGAATCCTCTGCATGAGGCCCTAGCCAGGAAGTCTCTCATCCTGCGTTCAAGTGTCTCCATTGACAGAGAACTCAACGGCCTTTTCATGGAAACCCAGTCCCTTTTCCCGTCCGACCTGAGAGTGAGACCGTTGTGAAATAGGATGTAAAGCTGAAACCGTCTTCTCCCCGGGATGTCTGACACTGGGACTCGCGGGGGCCGTCCGGGAACACGCGGAACGGGGTCACTCCCTCCAGGCATGACCACCTTTCCAGAGCTCGGTGCGGCCGCTGCTGTCGCCAAATCCATCTGTCCCTGACGCTCCTTTCCTTCTGTCCACCCACCCACCCCCAGCACTGCCCCTGGCCGCTGGGGTCTGTCGGGATTCGTGCAGATGGCAGCGTCCAGACTGACGGAGAGGGGACCGCAGGGGTCAGCTGCTGAGGACCGCAGGGGGACCCGCTCGTCAGGGTCAGCTGCTGAGGACCGCAGGGGGACCCGCTCATCAGGGTCAGCTGCTGAGGACCGCAGGGGGACCCGCTCCTGGCCAGCGTCCTCTGCGGCTGTGAGCATAACCCTCCTGGACTATCTGGGGCACAGCTCTCCCACCCACGGTCCTGCCCTGGCTGCCTGGTGCCCCTACAAGAAAATCCTGAGTTCTAAAAGTGGCCTGTGGACCCTGGCCCCTCCCCAGCCCGGTGTCCACCCCGTCTCCCCACCTCTCACCCATTCCCCTCGGCCACGCTGCCCCGTGGGGGCTGCTCCACTTCAGCCGCGGGGAAACGCCCCACTTCTCACTCAGGACTCTGCTCAATAATCCGTTTCCGGGAACCCACTGCTGACTGTGACCACCTGTGCGGCCCGTACACGCCCCATGCCGCCCCCTTTGTGGGGCTTTACTGCCGTCGGAGCGAACGAGGTCTGCTTAGCTGGGTCTCACGAGGTCTTCCTCACCGCGAGGCAGGGAGTGTGGGCGGGGCGCTGTCCCCTGACCTGTGTGCTGTGCCTGGAAGAGTGTCCGCACCTGTTCGTGGAGGGGGCACACCCGTGCATTCGGCCTGAGGTGACCAGTCCGGGGGCAGCTGTGACACACTCGCTCAGCCTTGCCCCTCCCCCTCTCCCCTGGTCCTGGTCTGTCAGGCCAGATATCAAAGTGGTAACATGGTATCTGTCCCGAGTTCCCAATAACGCTCTTTGGTAAGGATTTGGAGTCTCATGGAGCTGAAATTAACCACATGGTCCTCCAGAAGCGGGAAGAGTCCATGAATGTACCCCTACGCCCCCCCCCCAGCATACCCCCACCCTGCAAGGTCGTTAGCTCGTGGGAAGGTGACATCCTGTGGTTCTAACTCAAGCTCGGTGACCTTCCAGCCGGAACCCCTTAGCCCTGAGACACGGCTCCTCTGACCTCCCAGGGGCCGGGAGCACCCCCAGTTCCTGGAGTCGTTATGGGTCCCAGGGGCCAGGAGCACCCCCAGTTCCTGGAGTCGTTATGGGTCCCCTTAGCCCTGAGACACAGCTCCTCTGACCTCCCAGGGGCCGGGAGCACCCCCAGTTCCTGGAGTCGTTATGGGTCCCCTTATCCCTGAGACACGGCTCCTCTGGCCTCCCAGGGGCCGGGAACACCCCCAGTTCCTGCAGTCGTTATGGGTCCCCTTAGCCCTGAGACACGGCTCCTCTGACCTCCCAGGGGCCGGGAGCACCCCTAGTTCCTGGAGTCATTATGGGTCCCCTTAGCCCTGAGACACAGCTCCTCTGACCTCCCAGGGGCCGGGAGCACCCCCAGTTCCTGGAGTCGTTATGGGTCCCCTTAGCCCTGAGACACAGCTCCTCTGACCTCCCAGGGGCCGGGAGCACCCCCAGTTCCTGGAGTCGTTATGGGTCCCCTTAGCCCTGAGACACGGCTCCTCTGGCCTCCCAGGGGCCGGGAGCACCCCCAGTTCCTGGAGTCGTTATGGGTCCCCTTAGCCCTGAGACACGGCTCCTCTGGCCTCCCAGGGGCCGGGAGCACCCCCAGTTCCTGGAGTCGTTATGGGTCCCCTTAGCCCTGAGACACGGCTCCTCTGGCCTCCCAGGGGCCGGGAGCACCCCCAGTTCCTGGAGTCGTTATGGGTCCCCTTAGCCCTGAGACACGGCTCCTCTGGCCTCCCAGGGGCCGGGAGCACCCCCAGTTCCTGGAGTCGTTATGGGTCCCCTTAGCCCTGAGACACGGCTCCTCTGGCCTCCCAGGGGCCGGGAGCACCCCCAGTTCCTGGAATCGTTATGGGTCCCCTTAGCCCTGAGACACGGCTCCTCTGGCCTCCCAGGGGCCGGGAGCACCCCCAGTTCCTGGAGTCGTTATGGGTCCCCTTAGCCCTGAGACACGGCTCCTCTGGCCTCCCAGGGGCCGGGAGCACCCCCAGTTCCTGGAGTCGTTATGGGTCCCCTTATCCCTGAGACACGGCTCCTCTGACCTCCCAGGGGCCGGGAGCACCCCCAGTTCCTGGAGTCGTTATGGGTCCCCTTAGCCCTGAGACACGGATCCTCTGACCTTCCAGGGGCCGGGAGCACCCCCAGTTCCTGGAGTCGTTATGGGTCCCCTTAGCCCTGAGACACAGCTCCTCTGACCTCCCAGGGGCCGGGAACACCCCCAGTTCCTGGAGTCGTTATGGGTCCCAGGGGCCGGGAGCACCCCCAGTTCCTGGAGTCGTTATGGGTCCCCTTAGCCCTGAGACACGGCTCCTCTGACCTCCCAGGGGCCGGGAGCACCCCCAGTTCCTGGAGTCGTTATGGGTCCTCTTATCCCTGAGACACAGCTCCTCTGGCCTCCCAGGGGCCGGGAGCACCCCCAGTTCCTGGAGTCGTTATGGGTCCCCTTAGCCCTGAGACACGGCTCCTCTGGCCTCCCAGGGGCCGGGAGCACCCCCAGTTCCTGGAGTCGTTATGGGTCCCCTTAGCCCTGAGACACGGCTCCTCTGGCCTCCCAGGGGCCGGGAACACCCCCAGTTCCTGGAGTCGTTATGGGTCCCAGGGGCCGGGAGCACCCCCAGTTCCTGGAGTTGTTATGGGTCCCAGGGGCCGGAAGCACCCCCAGTTCCTGGAGTCGTTATGGGTCCCAGGGGCCGGGAGCACCCCCAGTTCCTGGAGTCGTTATGGGTCCCCTTAGCCCTGAGACACGGCTCCTCTGACCTCCCAGGGGCCGGGAGCACCCCCAGTTCCTGGAGTCGTTATGGGTCCCCTGACAGGGCTCCACCTGCCGTAGGCAGGACAGAAGCCAGGATAATGGGCAGGCAGCTGCCAGAATGACTTCTGATGTGTACACATGGTTCTGGGCCCCATAGAACTCGATTCCTTATTCATAATTAAGCAACTTCTTGAGAAAGGGTGGGCTGGAATAGTTATTAAACTATAAATAATAGGTAAGTATCCACTGGTTTTTAAAATGTATTTTGTTTGGCCCTGGCAGGTTGGCTCAGTGGTAGAGTGTCTGCCTGATGTGTGGATGTCCCAGGTTTGATTCCCGGTCAGGGCACACAGGAGAAGTGCCCATCTGCTTCTCCACCCTCCATCCCATTTCTCTCTCTCTCTCTCTTCCCTTCCCGCAATCATGACTTGATTGATTCGTGTGAGTTGGCCCCAGATGCTGAGGCTGGCTACCTGGCCTCCCACCTCTGGTGCTAAAAATAGCTCGGTTGCCGAGCAACAGAGCAATTCCCCAGATGGGCAGAGCATCCACCCCAGATGGGGGTTTCCAGGAGGATCCTGGTTGGGGCACATGTGGTAGTCTGTCTCTTTGCCTCCCCTGCTCTCAATTTTTAAAAATGTATATATGTATTTAAAACAATTTCATTTAATGAGAAAACAATATTAAGAAAAGGCGCTAGAAGCACGCAAGCGTGAAAGTGACAAGATTTCATCCCGTGGGCCTTTTTCCGTCTCCCAAGCTGTGTTTAGGGAACAGAACCAAAGGCAGCAGCAGCAGCGGCAGCAGCTCCCCGGCTGTTAGGACCCCACACCGCCCACCTGGTTTCACGGCCGCGGAATAAGCCCCCTATCTGCCGATTCCCACTGCGTCTCTCTGCCTCTGTCGGCATATGAGAGGGGTGGGGGAAGGAAGGGGTCACCCTTGGAGGCAGTGTGGCGTTTCAGGTAGGAGGCTGCTGTGTCTCCCCAGAAGGTGCTTCCTCTCTCCCACGTCAGCTGGAAAGCACTGACTGCCCCAGAGTCACCCCCACGGTGCTCCCTGCAGGGAGGGGGCTTCTTGGCTGTGGCTCCTTGGGGTGGGGGTTGCACAAGAATACGAAGACTGGCCCCCGAGATGTCTAGGAGTCCCCCAGAGCCTGCTCTGTCAGCGGGACCCAAAGGCTCCCTGGTCTGGCGTCGCTGGGGTGCGGGCAAGGTGAGCCCACCCCCCGTGTGGTGCTCCAGGACCCATGGAGGGTGCTCAGCTCAGGGGGTGCCCCCAGTAAGACACTGGATGTCAGGAGACGAGTGAGAGGCACCGAGTTGCTGGAGTGGGCCCCCAGTCCAAAGCAAGGGACAGACAGAATGTTTATACTGCCGGGGCCGGGGGGGGGGGTGCTCTCCGCAAAATGAGAGTGCCACCACGTTCATTAACAAATGGCCCTGGGGGGCGGAGTCCGCAGGAACAGGAGTGAGACAGAGGACCCTGCCTACCAGGGGTAGACAGCTTGGCTCCCATTCCTCTTGCAGGCCTCCAAACCAGGGGTGCCAGTCCCCAGGAGCAGGTGCAGGGACATCTCCTCTGCCCCCTCCCTTCCCAGGCACCAGCCCGCTGCCGCGGACCCCTCTGCAGCGGGAAGAGGGATCTTGCTTTGACAGTTTAGATTTTAAGTGGGACAGCTCTAAGTTACCGTAACTGATGGGAAGTGGATAATGGAACTCTAACAAGACACCACTAACGGGATGATGTCCCCAGCGCGGAGGACTCCATATAGTCCGGCTGAAAGCCAGGACTAGGGGAAGAAAAAGAATACGCTCTTTTCTATACATTCTATTCCCAACTCATCAGAAAATCTTTAATAAACTGCTGTCAGGAGTCAGAAAACATTTGTTAGGAATTAAAGATCGGGCAGAGAGAGCGGACGTTCCTTGTGCATCTTTCGGCTGCAACCATCCGCCTTTTTCTCTTCTTTTTGTTGTTGTTGTTGTTGTTTTAATGCTTAAAGTCATAGAAATTCCGAAAGGGATACAATGTGTTTTGCCTGTTGGCTTGATACTTTTAAAAGAAGTTTCAAGTGACTTTGATTTTGATGTTGAGAACGGAAGCAAGGCTGGACGGGGGTGGCCGGGGGTGGGGGTGGGGAAGAGGCAGGCTGTCACGGTCGGTCGGGCAGCTCGGGACTGTGTGCACGTCCTCACCGGGCTGTGCTGGCAGCGGAGCCTCTCCAGAGCGGGTCCCCACGGAGCCACGCCGGCAGCGGAGCCCACGTCCTCTCCCCCCTCTCCCTCTCTGCGGTATTTGCATCCACTGGTGGGTCAAGCGTCTCCCTCCGTGCCGGGGAAGAGGTGACCCCCTTTTT
Source organism: Saccopteryx leptura (assembly GCF_036850995.1). Classification (NCBI taxonomy): domain Eukaryota; kingdom Metazoa; phylum Chordata; class Mammalia; order Chiroptera; family Emballonuridae; genus Saccopteryx; species Saccopteryx leptura. The sequence continues at coordinate 2,610,953 of NC_089510.1, read as the reverse complement.
CAGCCCAAAGGGCTAAAACTGCTGGAACACGATATGCCTTCCTCTCTTGGGGTGAAGTTGGAAACTCATCACCTGCTCCCCCAAAGGCTTCCTAGTGTCTGACCCCTCCCTCTGCAGCTGCTGCTCCCCATTCCAGAGCCTTCGATGGTGTTGCAGCTGAGAACCAGAGCCCAGGGGGATGCCCCCTTTGCAGGGCACCGGTGCAGGACCGTCGGGAGAGCCTGGGCCACGAGGTCCTGTTTCTATGCCTCACTCCTCACCAGGAGCCACAGGGCTTTGTCTGCGGAATGTCCCCCCTGGAAGTGGGGTGATGTCCCTCCGCTCAGTCTCCGGGCCTGTCCTCGTACGGGGACAGAGACCCGCTGGGGTGAAGAGTGTGTCCTCGTACAGGGACAGAGACCCGCTGGGGTGAAGAGTGTGTCCTCGTACAGGGTCATCAGATCCGCTGGGGTGAAGAGTGTGTCCTCGTACGGGGACAGAGACCCGCTGGGGTGAAGAGTGTGTCCTCGTACGGGGACAGAGACCCGCTGGGGTGAAGAGTGTGTCCTCGTACGGGGACAGAGACCCGCTGGGGGCAGGCTCAGGATCTAACAGAACTGTTTGCAGAACGGGCTGCGGCACCAAAACCTTGGTCTGAAAGGCAGGCCGCACATGCGGTGTTTTCTCCTCGCCGTGTTTCTTCATTGGCGTGAAGGGATCCGTGGGTGAGGGTGAGGGCCCCTCCCACACCCAGCTCGGCAGCCAGGGACACCAAGTTCCTAATGGCCGTGGGTTCCAGACTCTTTCCTGGGACATCAGATACAAAGGATCCAAACATGAATTATATATAATATATATACATATATATACTATACATATATGTATATTTGTCTGCAGAGAATAACCCTTTACTTAAAGAAATGCTCTTCAAAGGTGTTCCTTTTCTTGCCGACAATACAGTTCAGAGCTCCATCCGAGATCCACACACACATCTTCCTGATCCAATTACACAATCAAAGCCAAAGCATTTGACCTGCTTTACGGGTTTAAAAACATCCAGGGAGAAACTAGGAGCATGTAAAACTACCTTTTTTTTTATGCCACACATCTTCCTGGGTGGGGGACACCAGAATTTACTCCCCCTGTTCCATTATTATTATTGTTGTTGTTGTTGTTTAGTAAGAGACAGACTCTTGTATGTGCCCCGACTGGGAGTCGCCGTGAAAACCCCTTACCAGGCGATGCTCTGCCCATCTGGGGCCGCTGCTCTGTTTCTCAGCAACTGAGCTATTTTAGTGCCTGAGATGAGGCAATGAAGCCGTCTATCCTTAGCACTCAGGGCCAACTTGCTCAGACCAGTCAAGCCATGGCTGAGGGAGGAGAAGAGAGAGAGGAAGGAGAGGGGGAGGGGTGGAGAAGCAGATGGGCGCTTCTCCTGTGTGCCCTGGCCGGGAATCAAACCCGGGACTTCCACAGGCCAGGCAGATGCTCGACCACTGAGCCAGCTGGCCAGGGTCTTGATTTTTTTTTTCTGATTAGCTTGAAAGACCTCTTACATTAAAGTTAAAACTGAAAAAGAAAATGCCTGCCACGTGACTCCACTGGGGTCCCCCAAGCGCTGACTGTGCCTCTCGGTTCATGCTCATGCTGTCATATGGAGCTGTGTCTCCTAGAACAGGGCCCACCCTGCCCTTCACGGACACTCTGGGATTTGGATTCCAGGGAAAGGAAGGGAGGAAGGAAGGGAGGAAGGGAGGAAGGGAGGAAGGAAGGAAGGAAGGAAGGGAGGGAGGGAGGGAGGGAGGGAGGAAGGAAGGGAGGAAGGGAGGAAGGAAGGAAGGAAGGAGGGAGGGAGGGAGGGAGGGAGGGAGGAAGGAAGGAAGGAAGGAAGGAAGGAAGGAAGGAAGGAAGGAAGGAAGGAAGGACCTAACAAGACATCCTCAAAAAGGTTTAAGGGAACAGACTGCCTGTTGGTGGATTGACTTTTCACTCCTGAAAGAACTCTCTTGGCAGCCAGGAGAGAGGCACAGGTAGAAAAGACGGCCCAGGGAGCTGCTGCCGTTGGCGTCTGTGGGAGCAGGAGGGTGTTGTTGCCCCCCCGGGGGGGGACAGTCATGCGGGGCCGACCCTGGGCTCGGTTCTGAAGGGTTCCCCTGGAAGGGGGCAGCGGTGTGGTCCAGAACAGCATCTCAGCGGGAAAGTTTGTGCACGCTGATGTTTTATCGCCCATCTGTGCTCCGGCTATAAAAGCGCCCCTTCCCACCGGGAGCGTTTGTGAATGTGGAGCCACACGGAAGACATGTGGCCCCTGAATAATTCACCGTGCTCTGTCTCCTCAGCAGACTCTCTTGTGCACCCACCACGGGGGAAGCCTAGTTTGCTCAGAGACGATATGTCTTTATGACCCTTTACTGACGGGCGGCAGTGGGTAGATGCCTGGGGCGGGGCTGGAAGGTGGGGGAGAGCTAGCTGCTTGCTTCTGCCCTGCTCCCTGCCCCTCCTCCTCTCCCCCTGAACAGGGAGAAGGTCTCCCCCTTACAGAACGGGTGCCCGTCCCAGACGTGGGTGCCACACTCCGTGGCCGGGCCCTCGGGCCGCACGAGGGAAGCCACCGACTGACCGCCACCCTCTCCTCCCTCTCTTTGCAGCTCCATCTCCATCTACAGCCCCAAGGACAACCCGAACGCCTTCGACGCCGCGGCGTTCTTCCAGTCCGCGGGGAACTTCCTGGGCATCTTCGCCGGCTCCTTCGCCATGGGGTCCGCCTACGCCGTCGTCACGGCGCTGATATCCTTTGTGGGCGCAGGGGAAGCCGGGGACTGTTCAGAGCCGCGGAAGTCTTTGGACGGCCTCCTCGGGCCTGGGAATGGCTGGACGGGCAGGTGCAGGGATGCCAGGATGCCGCTGGGGCCACCGGAGTCACCCTCCGGGCAGGAGCGGCACCAGCAGCAGGGGGCCCGGGCTCCTGGCTAGTTTGTCCACAGTCAGTGCGGGCACCACTGCTGCTATCTGACGGATCACAGGATACGAACTGTCTTAAAAAACTACGAGCTCAGGGCCCTGGCTGGTTGGCTCAGCAGTAGAGCGTCGGCCTGGCGTGTGGGGGACCCGGGTTCGATTCCCGGCCAGGGCACATAGGAGAAGCGCCCATTTGCTTCTCCACCCTCCCCCTCTCCTTCCTCTCTGTCTCTCTCTTCCCCTCCCGCAGCCAAGGCTCCATTGGAGCAAAGATGGCTCGGGCGCTGGGGATGGCTCCTTGGCCTCTGCCCCAGGCGCTAGAGTGGCTCTGGTCGCGGCAGAGCGTCGCCCCCTGGTGGGCGTGCCGGGTGGATCCCGGTCGGGCGCATGCGGGAGTCTGTCTGACTGTCTCTCCCCATTTCCAGCTTCAGAAAAATACAAAAAAACAAACAAACAAACAAAAAAACCAACTACAAGCTCAGGAAAATGTGGTGGGCAGGGGTACCAGGCCTGGCCGTCTCGGGGTCAAGAGGAAGAACCGGACTCTCAAGGTCAAGAACGGGACAGGGTTCAGTGGCCACGAGGAAGCAGGAACCGCCACCTCTGCCTCCTTTCCAAGCGTGTCTCAGCCACCAGCTCACGGAGCCGGCCACGCCAGGGACCATGTGGGTGTCCGCGCGCATCCGCGGCCGTCTTAGGGAACGGGACCCGCGCTGCCCGGGAGGCAGGGGTGACGTTTGCCGTATCTGGGCCGTCCATCGTGTCCTCTCTGTCCCTGCTCTGTCTCTGCAGCAGAGGGGTGGCCGGAGGGCTGGTAAGAGTTCCCAGAGGGTCTGACCCGGGGGACACAGCGGGGCTGGCGGCTGCTCGCGTGAGAGCGGTCGGACGGGGCCAGCACGAGTCAGCGTCCGGAGGGGAGCCAGGGGGCCCGTGTCACGTGTCTGGGTCCCAGGGGGGCCGGGTGGGCCGCAGAGAGCACGCGGAGAGCACGCAGAGCACGCAGAGAGCACGCAGAGCACGCGGAGAGCACGCAGAGCACGCGGAGAGCACGCGGAGAGCACGCGGAGAGCACGGGGAGAGCACGCGGAGCGCACGCGGAGCGCACGCGGAGCGCACGCGGAGCGAAGGCTGAGCACCTCAGGACCTGAGAGAAAAGACAGGAGAGGAAGGGGTGAGAGCGAATGCTGTGTCCTTTTCCGCGGGGACCCACAGGCTGCTGACAGACGGGGTTCCTGCTGGTGCCGAGCTGGGAAGACAAGCTCCGCGTCCTCGCTGGACAGAAAGGGCCAGAGCCACACGGCCTTCATGGGACTAGAAACGGGCCCTGTGTCTGGCATCGTCCCGCCGACTCTGTAGCATTTGAACTACTGACTGTGTCGTGGGCCCATCACCCAAAGTCAAACCATTGCCCGTCATCATATATTTGTCCCTCTTTACTCCCCGCCCTCCCTAACCCTCCCCCTGGCCACCACTTCACTCTTACCTATGTGCACGAGTCCCATTTTTACATCCCACTGACGTGTGGGATCACATCGTTCCTAAGACACGGTTTCAAAGGTCTGAACACAGGTTTGTGTTTTGATTGGCATGTCCGGCCCCACTGTGACACACAGGACTCGGGCCGTCCTCCACCCCCGTCCCTGGGAGCCACAGCCACCCAGCAGGGTCCGAGAGCCGATTCTCTCACAGCCCAGATCAGCTTTCCGGAGCCGGGGAGGAGATGGAGCTGTAAACGCACTGGTTCTCTCCCTTAACGCGTCTCGTTACCTGACCAAGTTCACCAAACTGCACGAGCTGCCGCTGCTGGAGACGGGCCTCTTCTTCCTGCTGTCCTGGAGCGCCTTCCTGTCCGCGGAGGCCGCCGGCCTGACAGGTCAGTGCTCCCTGCCCACGCGGGCTGTGTCCACCCCACCAGCCTCTCCTGGGGATTCGGGGTGAGGGGATAATCATCTTCCGGCCATTGTGCAGCAACAGCTCCACGGCTCGTCTCCAAAACGCCACTTTGCTCCTGTCCCCTCGCGGGTCAGCCGGTGGGGATGCTGACAGCCACAAAGGACTGAGTGATGGAGGGGACAGGTGACTTTAGGAAGGGCTGGTGACAGCAGGTGCCCACGTAAGGAGCCTCTCCAGGGGGGCGCAGAGCGCACCCACAGTGTGTAAAGTGTTTGCAGGCCAGAAAACGGGGCCGATGTGGAGGCCAGAGGTGAAGGCCACTGCGTAGAACGTCTCCAGACAGGTCCTCGGGGTGGGACGGTTGACAGACGGGGGCAGTCACGGAGGTCCCCAGGGCCACGTGGGTCCTGTGAGCTGGATTCAGCAAGTATCTCGGCTTTCTGCCGCCGCGAGGGTCTGCGCTCGGCTGGCTGCGGCCACGGTCTGCTGCTTCTCCACGCGGAAGGATCGCCGTGGCTCCACCCAAAATTTCACAGCAGTTTCTCTCCCCGGGTCTCGTTTCTGGCTTCTACGGGGTTTCCGTTCCCCATCCCTGACGCTCACTCTTGTCGTAACTGACGTTCCAGTGGTGAGAATCCCTCCGGAAGTGTTAACTGGTAACAGGGCACCTCCCTAGAGGCCTTTGCCTTTAAAGAGGTGGTACTTGAAGGTCCTGAACGGTTTGCTCAGTGGGTAGAGCAGCCGGCCCAGTGTATGGATGTCCCGGGTTCAATTCCCGGTCAGGGCACACAGGAGAGGCGACCATCTGCTTCTCTCCCCCTCTCTCTCCCTCTTCTCTCTCTTCTCCCCTCTCACAGCCAGTGGCTTGATTAGTTTGAACGTCAGCCTCAGGCCCTGAAGATAGCTCAGTTGATTCGATCATTGGCTCCAGATAGGGGTCACTGGGTAGATCCCAGTCTCAGGATCCCTGCAGGAATCTGTCTATCTCCCCTCCTTTCACTTAAAAAAAAAAAAAAGACATAGTACTTTAAATTTAAATAATAATAGAAGGTGACTCAATGGCCTTCTATGAACGTTCTCATTAATGTACAGAAAGATTCAGAGTTAGGGGCTGTACCTACTGTACAGTCAACAGTGCCTGGTGGAGCTGGGATTCCAAATGAGGAGGCTTGATGCCAGCGCCCGGGGTTCGTGGGCACTGAGCATCGCTACCTCGAATGACATTTCACCTGGGAGACAGGAGGCAGGCCCCCCCCCCAAGAATAGGAGGAAACTTGGGTCCCAAGAGCCTGCCTGGTCCACTTGCCCCTCAGCTGTTTGGGGCTGTCCTTTGAACGGGAACTCCCAGGCACATCTTGTTGGTAATGACGTCTATCCTGTGTCTTTGGGCAACAACTTAGCGCAGAGCTGGAGGGACAAGCTATTCCCGCAGGCTTTGAGGGCACCTGTCACTGATGCGGGAAGCCACCCTGCCAATTATAGGCTAATGACATGGTAATCAGGACCCCCATTGACAGAGTCTTCCCTGAAGAGCGTATGCATTCCCAAGCAGAGGAGCACTAGGGTCCCCAAAGTGAAATAACACAGGTCCACGATTTAGAGCCACCATTCAAAAAATATGGGCCCTGGCCGGTTGGCTCAGTGGTAGAGCGTCAGCCTGGCATGCAGGAGTCCCGGGTTCGATTCCCGGCCAGGGCACACAGGAGAAGCGCCCATCTGCTTCTCCACCCCTCCCCCTCTCCTTCCTTTCTGTCTCTCTTCCCCTCCCGCAGCCAAAGCTCCATTGGAGCAAAGTTGGCCCAGGCGCTGAGGATGGCTCCATGGCCTCCGCCTCAGGTGCTAGAATAGCTCTGGTTGCAACAGAGCGATGCCCCAGATGGGCAGAGCTCCGCCCCCTGGTGGGCGTGCCGGGTGGATCCCAGTTGGTCGCATGCGGGAGTCTGTCTGACTGCCTTCCCGTTTCCAGCTTCAGGAAAAAAAAAATATGGGGTTCCCTTCTCTTCACATTCTATGCCCTTTTTTTAAATTACTCAACATGTTGTACAAAGGATGTAGGTCATGTTAACAATAAGAGTACATATCTGACCTTCTGGGAAGGTAAAAAAATATTGTAACTCATCTGATATTTTTTAATCTACTGTTGAACAGTGTAATGAACACACACACACATATACACACAAGGATTGTTTGTGTCTGTGTATGAAAATTGCCTTTCTGTTTCCCAGCCTATCGCAGCAAGATCTCGTTTTATTCACTATTTCAAAGGTCACGGTCTGCGCATAAATGTCTAGTCTAGTGGCACCTTGCCCTTTGCTGGGGCTTTTCCACCTGGCATCCTCGCTGGGTGCCATGGAGACCGGCTCTAAGGTTCCAGCGTGGTGGAACCGGTGAGGGCAGGCACGGTCCTCAGTAGCAGAAAGACTGGGGGGGGGGAACCACGGCTGTCCCCAGGGGCATGCTCAGCCCAGAGCAGTCCTTCAGACTAAGCAATGTGCCTGACAGGCATTTGCTACCCACCAGTCTAGGCGTGAGTACTTCCCCCTGCCCAGGAACCCCCGCCCCGCTTAGTCCAAGTGACTTGTGAGTTTGTTGATTAATTTTTTAATCCTTGCCTAGTCCCAATTCGAATTTGAGAACAACCTTTCACACGCCTATCATGGGACCATTTAGTGGAGAGTAAATGCTCACGTGCCTCGGGACAGAGTTTTGTATTTTGTTGTTTTGTTTTGTTTTTTTTCTGCAAAATGAAGCAGCTGTTGGCTGCTGGGGTTTGTCAAACAATGGAGCTCTGCGCCTTCAGGCCACCAGAGCCGAGAGGGGAATGTGGTGAGAAGGGGGGAGAACACAGCATTCTAGGAGGAAGTCGCGCTCACTTACAGAAATAGACAAACTGGTTTTCTGGTCCTAAAATTTCAGGGGAATTTATCACACACTTCCTTATACAAGGGGTCTTTCCACGCCGCCACGGGCAGTGTGTTAAGAATCGTTCCGGGACGGTGGTGAGCTGTTCTTCACGTAGCCTTCGATGCACCCGGAGGGTGTGGTATCAGATTCTCTCGGGGTAGCTCGTGTCAGGATGAACATCCTTCCAGCGCACAGCCACCAGCAAACGAATATAACAGTGCAAACCTAACATCTAAACACAACATATTAGAAAGCGCTTGCTGAATGAGGAGAGGACGATGAACACAGTGAACTCGCTGGCAGGAGTTCGCACTCCGTGCAGGAGTCATGGGAGGTAACCATGGGAGGTAACCATGGGAGGTAACCGTGGGAGGTAACCATGGGAGGTAACCGTGGGAGGTAACCGTGGGAGGTAACCGTGGGAGGTAACCGTGGGAGGTAACCATGGGAGGTAACCATGGGAGGTGACCATGGGAGGTAACCATGGGAGGTAACCATGCAGGAGTCATGGGAGGTAACCATGGGAGGTAACCGTGGGAGGTAACCGGCACTCCTGGACCCCGGGTGGGCTCACGAGAGACGCCTCCTGCGAGTCCCCGGGAGAGGGGTGCATGACTCTTCAGCAGAGCTGCCCGGCCCTGACTTTCACAGCCGGTGCGCCACCGTGTCTACCGAGAGGACAGGGCTCTGGGCACCCAACTTCACCCCTCGTATTGGTTCCCCGAGTTGGGTTTTCTCTTAAGATTTTATTTTTCAAAGGAAAGAAAAGGTTTTCCTTTGCTTTAAACCAAGTACATTTGCTTTTAAAAAATACATTTTTTTTTTTTTTTTTTTACATTTCTCTTACTCCCGAGGGAGTGCATAGAGCACCTAGTTAGAAAATGCAAGTTCATTGAAGGAAATAAAATTAGAATGACCTATATACGTATATAGTTTATTTTTAGAGAAAGAGAGGAGAGAAACGGGGAAAAAGAGGAAGCATCAACTCATAGTAGTTGCTTCCTGTACGTGCCTTGACCGGGCAAGCCCAGAGTTTCAAACCAGTGACCTCAGTGTTTCAGGTCAACGCTTTATCCACTGCACCACCGCAGGTCAAGTGAATGACCTGTATTCTTACCACCTACTAATAACTATTGTTAATAGTGGTCTGAGCCCATCTAATTATATGCATATGCATACACTTAATTGAATGCATGCGTGCATATATATTTATATATATGTAATTATACCTTGTTTATTTTTAAGTAAGTTGTTTTTTTCCCCCACTCAACAATTTAGAGTGCAAGTCTTTCATAACATCGAATATTCTTCTGTCTTGTTACTTTCACAGTGGCCTAGAACTACGTCATATCATCAACTTGCCGTGACTTATGCCAACCTGTAAATCATCTATAGTTTTCGATATTATTCATAGAATAGCAGTAATAATCCTTCTAGATTGAGGTGTGGATTTCCATTTATTATAAGCCTGCCTAAAAATAAAATTGCTGGGCTAATAAGGAGGGTACGTTTTAACAGCTTGGAAGAAGTCATCCAAATTATCCTCTGGGAAACTTGTATCCTTTCCTACGTTCCCCAGCAGTGCAGGAGAGGGCTCGTTCACACAACCGTCGCCAGCCCAAATCCTACTCACCCCCGCCCGCCGCCTCGGTAATCGGGTTCCTTTCTATTCTGATTTAGATGTATTGAAGTTTCACAGAGAAGAAAAAAAAATTTTTTAATTGCATATCATTGGTGGTTTTTATTTCCTTTCTGGGTGAGCGTCCTGTTCGTGCCCTTGAGTCCTGGTTTCCGACTGAGACGCCTGTCTGGGTCACGTGACGTTTTCAGTGCTTGTTTCCGACTGAGACGCCTGCCTGGGTCACGTGACGTGCCCTTTCGTCCTGGTTTCCGACTGAGACACCTGTCTGGGTCACGTGACGTGCCCTTTCGTCCTCGTTTCCGACTGAGACGCCTGTCTGGGTCACGTGAGGTTCCCTTTTGTCCTGGTTTCCGACTGAGACGCCTGTCTGGGTCACGTGAAGTCTTCGGCGCTCGTGTTCTGTGAAGAACGTCCACCTTTGGCTGCCCCGCGGGCCAGGCGATGTGGTTTTGCATTTTGAAAGTGTGTTATTTCTTTACGCACGGTTCAAGGGGGGTGAAGACCCGTTCAGGGTCCCTGCGGCTGAGCTCATCTCCTGGTGACAGAGCCCAGGATTTTATTAATTCCTGCCTAATGTATCCTTCCTCCTCCTAGCCATCTGCCTGCATTTTCACATCAGACTTCCACTGGAATTTGTTTTGCCAGGACGTGCAGGACACTGTAGGGACCTGATTTTCCTTCTAGAGGGTCGTCCGCGTGTCCTGAAGCGCTGCCACCTGAACCGGAGCCACTTGTCCTCGGACGTCCCCGTGTGGAGATCCCTGCGGGTGTGGGTGTGCTCTGAGCTTTGGGGCTTCCCTGTTCGTATTATCTCAGCTTCGTGGCTCATCTTTCCCATGTTCACGAACTCCTTTGCTGCACATCCGTATCTGTTATTCCAGACCGACTCTAAGACAACTCAGTTAGGCTTCGAGCAAATAAATAAATAACTTGGGGATTGTGATTGCGGTTGTCTTAAATGTTTATCTCAACTTGAGGAGAAGCAGTGTTTTTCTACAGAACTGGGTCTCACCCCCCCAGGAATGTGTTAGATCTCTCCATTTCTTCAAATTATCTTTTACAGTTTTTGGTAAATTGTTATTGCTGTCTCCACTTTAGACTAACACACTTCTTTTTTTTTTGTATTTTTCTGAAGTGAGAAGCAGGGAAGCAGAGAGACAGACTCCAGCATGTGCCCGACCAGGATCCACCTGGCATGCCCACCAGAGGGCGATGCTCTGCCCATCTGGGGTGTTGCTCCACTGCAACCAGAGCCATTCTAGCACCTGAGGCAGAGGCCATGGAGCCATCCTCAGCACCCGGGCCATCTTTGCTCCAATGGAGCCTCGCTGCGGGAGGGGAAGAGAGAGACAGAGAGGAAGGAGAGGGGGGAGGGGTGGAGAAGCAGATGGGCGCCTCTCCTTTGTGCCCTGGCCGGGAATCGAACCCGGTACTTCCACACGCTGTGCCGATGCTCTACCACTGAGACAACCTGCCAGGGCCGACCGACACACTCCTTGTTGAGTGCTTGTTAAGCTCCTTCATCTTTTGGGGGTCCTGTGCTGAATGGATATACTTCCCGTTATAATTTCTAGCTGGCTGTAGCTTGTTCAGGCGCCCACAGACCTCTCTGCACTGTCTGAGTTGCTCTCTCTGTGTCAGAAGCGTAGAGCTGGAGCTGGCGTCTGAGGAGTCAGGACTGGTGAGCAAGAGGTCACGTGAGGCTCTGTCAGGCGCATGAGGGCTGGCGGAAAGGTTCTAGCCATCCATACCTCCCGAGCGGCGGAATGAACGAATTTAGCCCAACCAGAGGGAAAATGCCGAAATCTGAGTTAACAGACCTCTTTCTAAGGTAGCGCGCGCCTTTGCGCCCGATGACATTCCTGCAGAGGCTCCACGTCCACCGGTGGGGACATCCCAGAGCAGAGTCAAAGACCACTAAAGGCGGTATCATAAATTACATTAATCTGAGATTGTTTTCATTTCTCTGGCTATTAAGCTGAAACACAGACATGCAGACCTGGGGAAGGAGAGCCAGTTGGTTTCGGCCCCCTCCCACTTGCTCAGTCTTCCTTTCACTGGTGACCACACCCTTCGTTGCTTAGGGAACCCCTGCTCCTCCATCAGCTACGCTCTTGTTCATCAAGGTACCCCTGTACCCTCCCCCTCCCCCTGTCAATGAGAACACCCAAAGCTGGGTCAAGTGGACACTCTTTCCCGGGGAGATGACCCCTTAGGAGGGAGATAGGAGGAGGTGAGACTGGGGGTACCTGTTCTTCCCAACAACAAACCCCTATTTCTTCCTGCCTTTGTGCCTCCTTCCTGAGAACCCTCATGCTTCCCCCTAAGAAACTCCTGCCTGATCAGAGGAGCCGGGACCAGTTTTTATTGCTGGCAAACAAGGAAACCCTGAGGGTCCCAGGGAAGGAAGGACCCACAAGGCATCTCACCAGCAAAAACCATGTAGTGACAGATCCGGAGGGGAGAGAGGCCCAAAGATGGCACAGCCGGCCGCGAACCTGGATGCTCGGGACCGCCTTGTGCCAAGGGCACCCTGAGAGACAACAGGACCCGAGCTCTCAAAGACGGCTCACCCCCCCCCCCGTTCCGAATCCACCGCCGACCCAGCTTCTGATCAGCTTCACGACGAACCCTTCGGGGTGCGTGGGGTGGGTGGGAGGGGCGGCCCGGTCGTCCCCGCGTCTTCTGCCTCTGCTTTCCGTTGTTGCTCATTTGATGGCGATCATTTGGTGTATTCTGATCACCTTTCACTCCGAGGGCCACGTCGGCGGCCGCCTCCTCTCCGTCTCCTGAGAAGTGGCCGCTGCACGTGCGTTCTCGTCGTCACGCGGAAGAGAGCTTCGCTGTCTGAAAATGAGCGGCTCTCGGACATGCCGAGGAAAGCTGTGATTTCCCAGAGCCCGACCCTCTGCTCCGGGGAGAGCTCGGTGCACACTGAGAAACCCTTCCCGGGGAGGGCGAGGCAGCATGGCCGGGGCAGGTGAGAAACCCTTCCCAGGGAGGGCGAGGCAGAGTGGCCGGGGCAGGTGAGAAACCCTTCCCGGGGAGGGCGAGGCAGAGTGCCCGGGGCAAATGAGAAACCCTTCCCGGGGAGGGCGAGGCAGAGTGCCCGGGGCAAATGAGAAACCCTTCCCGGGGAGGGCGAGGCAGCGTGGCCGGGGCAGGTGAGAAACCCTTCCCGGGGAGGGCGAGGCAGAGTGCCCGGGGCAGCAGAGAAACCCTTCCCGGGGAGGGCGAGGCAGCGTGGCCGGGGCAGGTGAGAAACCCTTCCCGGGGAGGGCGAGGCAGCGTGGCCGGGGCAGCAGAGAAACCCTTCCCGGGGAGGGCGAGGCAGCGTGGCCGGGGCAGCAGAGAAACCCTTCCCGGGGAGGGCGAGGCAGCGTGGCCGGGGCAAATGAGAAACCCTTCCCGGGGAGGGCGAGGCAGAGTGGCCGGGGCAGGTGAGAAACCCTTCCCGGGGAGGGCGAGGCAGAGTGGCCGGGGCAGGTGAGAAACCCTTCCCGGGGAGGGCGAGGCAGCGTGGCCGGGGCAAATGAGAAACCCTTCCCGGGGAGGGCGAGGCAGCGTGGCCGGGGCAGCAGAGAAACCCTTCCCGGGGAGGGCGAGGCAGAGTGGCCGGGGCAGCAGAGAAACCCTTCCCGGGGAGGGCGAGGCGGAGTGGCCAGGGCAGGTGAGAAACCCTTCCCGGGGAGGGCGAGGCAGCGTGGCCAGGGCAGCAGAGAAACCCTTCCCGGGGAGGGCGAGGCAGAGTGGCCGGGGCAGCAGAGAAACCCTTCCCGGGGAGGGCGAGGCAGCGTGGCCGGGGCAGCAGAGAAACCCTTCCCGGGGAGGGCGAGGCAGCGTGGCCGGAGCAGGTGAGAAACCCTTCCCGGGGAGGGCGAGGCAGCGTGGCCGGGGCAGGTGAGAAACCCTTCCCGGGGAGGGCGAGGCAGCGTGGCCGGGGCAGGTGAGAAACCCTTCCAGGGGAGGGCGAGGCAGCGTGGCCGGGGCAGGTGAGAAACCCTTCCCGGGGAGGGCGAGGCAGCGTGGCCGGGGCAGGTGAGAAACCCTTCCCGGGGAAGGCGAGGCAGAGTGGCCAGGGCAGCTGAGAAGGCTCTCTAGGGGACGAGAGTAGCAGCAGTGCACCTCTGAGCAACCCCAACCCCGTACACACACACACACCTGCCAGGGCGCAGAAGGAAGAGAGAGCGGATGGACGTACCCCGTGGAGGGGTTCAAATAATGTAACAACCAGTTCTCTGCCCTAATGACCGCTTTAAGTACAAAATATATTTATATATATATACCAAAAGGTAGTTTATTATTTCATGCATTTAATGCTCAAATAAGAACAATAAAGGAGGTACACCCAACGAGATGATGTGATAAGAGCAGGGGTCCCCAAACTACGGCCCGCGGGCCACATGCGGCCCCCTGAGGCCATTTATCCGGCCCCCACTGCACCTCCGATAGGGGCACCTCTTTCATTGGTGGTCAGTGAGAGGAGCACAGGATCCATCCTCATCCTGTGCTCCGGGAGTACTTTATGTGGCGGTGCCACAAAGCACAGCATGGCTCACGTACAGTACTACTTCCGGTGATGTGGGATGCAAGCGTCACAGCTCCGGAAGCACGTCATATCACCTGTTACGGCTAGCAGTGACAAATATGGAACCGAACATTGACTATCTCATTAGCCAAAAGCAGGCCCATAGTTCCCATTGAAATACTGGTCAGTTTCTTGATTTAAATTTACTTGTTCTTTATTTTAAATATTGTATTTGTTCCCATTTTTTTTTACTTTAAAATAAAATATGTGCAGTGTGCGTAGGGATTTGTTCATAGTTTTTTTTATAGTCCGGCCCTCCAACAGTCTGAGAGACAGTGAACTGGCCCCCTGTGTAAAAAGTTTGGGGACCCCTGGATAAGAGTTTTAAAATATGAATGAGAAAATATTCAATAATACCCAACAACAACAAAAAACAACCCAGTAAAACTGTTATTTCAGGTATTTCCATGCTTCTCCTTGGTTGGCGTCCTCACCTGCATGTTTTTTCACCTGTGGACGGAATGAACATGACCATGGGCACTTAGGATACACTGTAGCACAGGTGAACGTTCAAAAAGAATCAGGAATGTCAATGTGTGATTCCCACATTGGGCGGCTGCCCAGGCGCCCACCTGAGAGAGAACCCTGATGACAAGTGACATTGTAACCACCGGTTCGCAGAGACTCAACATTAGGTATCTGTTCTGCCAAACCGGCGCGAACCGGCTGAACCCCGCCCCTGGCTGTGTCTGCCCTGCTTGTGAAAAGCCAGCGCTGAGGGTTCTGTCTCGTTTCTGGCTTGGCGGCTGACTTGCTAAAGGATTGCAGTGAGTTCTCCCATTAATTGGTAGCTCAAGTTTTTATTTTATTTATTGTACTCTTTTTTACCACTCAGGGAAAAGGATTTATTCTCTCGTAATGGAAGGACGCCGTGCGTGAACGGGCGTGGCTTTTGAGTGAACACCGAGCTTGGGGTGCTGCTCTCTCTCTCTGAGGTCTGGGTGCACCGGCAGGCACACCCCATTTCTGATCAAGGAGAAGTCTTCCTGTGCAGCCGCCTGGTTTTCTCAGGAAGTCACGGGGTCCCTGAGCCATTATTTCAAGTTGAGTGTGGAGGCTCATTCCACAGGGGTATTTACAGCGATTCCTGCCGCAGACGCTGCCCCTCGGTGTGTAAAGGGAACCGGAGGGCGCTGGCTGGACAGGTTGCTTGAAAACTCATTTCTGTAAATCTCCCTCCCGGCGGAGACGTTGGGAGTCGGGTGATAGCCAGGAGCGGACTTCCAGGGGCTGTTGTCAAACCAGCCGGCCGACGAGGAAGGTGTCTAACGGCAGCACGGACACCACCACGGCCAGTGACGGCTCTGCTCCGAGATGCTGCTGTGGAAAGGCAGCTTCCATTGTTAGATGCCTGGGGGACAGTGTCTGTCCGAGGGAGGCAAGGAAGGGGAGGCAGGTCCTCGCCCCCCCCCCTTGTTTTCTCAAGCAGGGAAGGTAAACCATCGAGAGCCCACTGTGGACTCAGCCCAGCGCGATTTCCATCTGAGAGAATAAACCTGCAAACATCCTGATTAGTCTTGTCCGTCGGGCGTGGTCGTCTGCTTCTAGAGAGCAGAGGACCTGAAAGACATTTTATGTATTTTTTTTTCATTTTTCTTTATTGATCTGAGTGAGAGAGAAAGGAGACAGCAATTGAGAGAGAGAAAGAGAGAGAGACAGGAACATCCATCTGTTCCTGCATGTGCCCGACCAGGGGTTGAACCGACAACCTCTGTGCTTTGGGATGCTGGTCTGACCAACTGAGCTCTCTGGCCAGGGCTGAAAACCATTTTCAATGGAGCTAAGGAACAACAAGGGATGCTCTGGCCCAGTCGGTAAGGAATTCACCGAGAGACCACAGGGGGTGAAGTGGTCAGCGCGCATGCACACAGACACACACACACACACACACACGCACACACACACACACACGCACACACACACACACACGCACACACGCACACACACGCGCGCACGTCAAGCCAGACATACAAACAGTTCATCCATCTCAACTCCATCACCCAGGAGTGTTGTCCTGCTGGTCTCCTGGGATACGGGCCGGTGACGCTGTCGTGATACGGGAATGGTTGACATTTGGACGCCCGGGTCCTGCTCCCCCGTCGGGTCAGTTCCGGGTCCTGGTCCCCCGTCGGGTCAGTTCCGGGTCCTGGTCCCCCGTCGGGTCAGTTCCGGGTCCTGGTCCCCCGTCGAGTCAGTTCCGGGTCCTGGTCCTGCTCCCCCGTCGGGTCAGCTCCGGGTTCTGGTCCCCTGTCGGGTCAGTTCCGGGTCCTGGTCCTGCTCCCCCGTCGGGTCAGCTCCGGGTCCTGGTCCCCCGTCGGGTCAGTTCCGGGTCCTGGTCCCCCGTCGGGTCAGCTCCGGGTCCTGCTCCCCCGTCGGGTCAGTTCCGGGTCCTGCTCCCCCGTCGGGTCAGTTCCGGGTCCTGGTCCCCCGTCGGGTCAGTTCCGGGTCCTGGTCCCCCGTCGGGTCAGTTCCGGGTCCTGGTCCCCCGTCGGGTCAGTTCCGGGTCCTGCTCCTCCGTCGGGTCAGCTCCGGGTCCTGGTCCCCCGTCGGGTCAGCTCCGGGTCCTGCTCCCCCGTCGGGTCAGCTCCGGGTCCTGGTCCCCCGTCGGGTCAGCTCCGGGTCCTGCTCCCCCGTCGGGTCAGCTCCGGGTCCTGGTCCCCCGTCGGGTCAGTTCCGGGTCCTGGTCCCCCGTCGGGTCAGTTCCGGGTCCTGCTCCCCCGTCGGGTCAGTTCCGGGTCCTGCTCCCCCGTCGGGTCAGTTCTGGGTCCTGGTCCTGCTCCCCCGTCGGGTCAGCTCCGGGTCCTGTTCCCCCTTCGGGTCGGTTCCGGGTCCTGCTCCCCCGTCGGGTCAGTTCCCGGTCCTGCTCCCCCGTCGGGTCGGTTCCGGGTCCTGCTTCTTTGTCGGGTCAGTTCTGGAAAAGCTTTGTAGAGTCGGTAGTCGGGAAACGAGGAGGATTGGCAAAGTCTTCCTCGTTTACAGCAGACGGGGGGGGGGGGGGGGGCTTGTCCCATGAAGTGACTCTGACTGGACATTTGGGGACTGCCCGTGACTGGACTGAGTAACTGGGTTGCTACTTCTCTTCCCTGTCACCCCAGCTTGGCAGACATCGGTCTTGAACTCGCACTGAGAAGGCTCTGAGCTCAGAGGTGGGTGGGCTGCGTCGGGCTTGCCCACGGATGCGTCACATGGCGGGCGGGAAGCCATTTTCTAGGTCTCCGCAGACAAAACCAACGGCCCGGAGGGACTTCGTTTGCAGGGTTTCTTAGAACAAGTCTGGCCGGCGTGAGCGTCTGCGTCCACGCCATTAGCCAACGTCTCTCTGCAAAAAACCGCCCCGCCGTCCTATTGAAAGGACCCTGCACATCCGACTCAATTAGCTCATAATTCACGGGCAGACGAGGCACTCTGTGTGGTCGCCCAGCCAGACCTGAAACCCAGAGGCTCAAAACGCGAGGCGTTCAAGCTGCAGGGACAGGACAGGCACCCAATCCTCAAGGGGATGCGTTAACCAGCCCACAGGACCGAGGGCTGACATGCACGGGCGCCGTTTCCGTAAACACAGGTGTGAGGTGCGTCTCCCGCGTGGGAGCTCGTTAACACACACCTGCACTTTCTAGAACCGAGCAGCTCATCGTGTCAATATGCAAACATGGTGCACACGCCCCTGAGCAGTGGACAGATTTACACACACACACACACACACCCCACTCTTCACCGTAAACACTGCTCGTCGTCACTTAACCTCTGCTCCCGGTGCCAGAAGGCAGAGGGAGGAACGTTACAGCTCCTTCTCTCCTGAGAACCCAGGTTCTGCACGTAGAAAGTTGTCGGAAGAGAGATGACACAGACATGCAACGTATAAGTGGGGGTAGGGGACAGAAAGGAGTCAAGGGTCATTCCGAGGTCCCTGTGTCAACGGAACCGACCGTTCTATTTTGCCAAAATGGAGAAGACAGTTGAATGAACACGCGGGAGGAAGGGAGACGCAAAAGTGAGTTTATTCGGAAATCATCCGAGTTGACACGAGCCTTCAAACTCCACATGGAAAATAGGACCCGGGTCTGGGGTGCGGCTGCCCATCAGAGGTTGGGGTGACGTCGGTGTAAATGTGGCAGCTGACTCCGGGGACATGAGAACTGAGAGGCAGGGACGAGCCAGGAGCACAGCATTCGAGAGGGACCACAAAGACCTACGTGAGAAGGGGTTTCTCTGCCCCTTTCAGACCTCATTAACGTGCACTCATACGCACTGCTACGTTCCGAAGGAGATGTCCGCGATAGATGGGAATGTATCCGCGTGGCCACGTAACACCTGCCGACCAGAAGTCAAGCTGCAGATCCGTGCTGTCTTCTCTGGGGTTGTCCCTGGATGGTTGTCCCTGGATCCCGCAGGACCACGAAGAATCTGTCAGCTGCACTGTGGCCACAGCTGGGGACCTAGAGGGTAGCCAAGCTCCTTGGAAACCCGGAATCCGTCATCATCCCTGAGACGTGTTCTGTGTCGTGAAATCTTTGACTTCTTCGTTCCAGGTCCGTGGTCCAGGGCGGCGGTAAGACACCTGTCAGATATGTCTCTTTTTAACTAGAATGGAAATAGATAAAAAGTGTGGCATGGAAAAATAACCCATCAATCTTTTTTTTCTTTCTTAATTGAGAAGTTGAGAGGCAGAGAGACAGACTCCTGCATGCATCCAACCGAGATCCACCCGGTATGCCCACCAGGGAGCGAGGCTCTGCCCATCTGGGGTGTTGCTTCGTTGCTCAGCAACCAAGCTCTTCTTAGGGCCTGAGGCAAAGGCCATGGAGTCATCCTTAGTGCTCAGGCCAACTCGCTCCATCCAAGCCATGGCTGTGGAATGGGAAGAAAGAGAGAGAGAGAGAGAGAGAAGTGAGAGGGGGTGGTGGAGAAACAAATGGGTGCTTCTCCTGTGTGCTCTGACTGGGAATCAAACCCAGGACTTCCACATACAGGGCGGACGCTCTACCACTGAGCCAACTGGCCAGGGCCCCCATCAACCTTAACACCCCAGCATAGTGCCGTCTCCCAGGGCATCTTTTCTCTCTCCCTCCCTCTTTTTCTGTGCTCTGATGACAGAAATCAATATTTGCTGTCCCCCCCCCAAATGCAATATTTCCCCTCATCTTAGAAACCCCTCAGAGTCTGTATTTAATGTCCAAGAAATTACGTTCCGTGTGACAGGCGTTTATTTTTCGGCTCCCGTGTCTGAAGGCTTTATCCAGTGTAATGAGAAAAGAACTCCCAAGAAGCATTATCAGTAACAGAGGCTGTGGGGGGACAGGAGCATCGAATGAGAAAATTGAAATATTAGAAGAAAAAAAAATCCCAACCAATATCTGTCTGAGTGTGAGGATCAAAATCTAATTTCTCCCACATTCACGTCTCAAAGCCAATAAGTATTTCTTGGCATAGAGATGTGTGTCTTTGACAGGCTTGTGTTTGAGCACCGGCGCTCCGCTGGGCTCCGTCCGCTGGGCTCCGTGACGGGGTGAGAGGACAGTACAACAGGGTGGTCGTAGACCCAGCCCTTGGGGAGGTCTGGGTCAGGAGCCAGGTGTCCAGGGCACAGGACGTCAGCATGAAGCCGTGGGGCCCTATGCTGTTCTTCAAATCCCAATATGCAGACCTTGAAGCCCACTTCAAGAAGAAAACAAGGGACCCATTCAGATCACAGACATTTAGGGAAGGAAGAGAGTGAGCTGTCATCGGGGACAGAGTGTGCCAGACTCTCACCCCTTCCTGGCAAAAATAGACAAATAAATAATCACATGAAAGAGCTGCACCCGTCTGCGTGTGAGCGTGGGGTGTTCTGGTCCATGGGGGCGTGTCCATCTCTCAGCATCCACACAGATTCTGACTCAAACTTGGGACGTCCCAACAGTCCATTCCACCCTTGAAGTGTGTGCTCTTGTACCCGCTAATCTGAAGGCTGCTGAAGCGGTCGCATTCTTTCATTCACTGAGGAAAAGCGACAGACTGTAGACCAGTTACGTGGCTTCACCGTGACCCAGGGATCTCAGGGCTCCTGACTCGCAGCGTAGCACACTTTCCTTTAATCCATTTACAACAGGGGTCCCCAAACTACGGCCCGCGGGCCGCATGTGGACCCCGGAGGCCATTTATCCGGCCCCCTGCCACACTTCCGGAAGGGGCACCTCTTTCATTGGTGGTCAGTGAGAGGAGCACATTGACCATCTCATTAGCCAAAAGCAGGCCCATAGTTTCCATTGAAATACTGGTCAGTTTGTTGATTTAAATTTACTTGTTCTTTATTTTAAATATTGTATTTGTTCCCGTTTTGTTTTTTTTACTTTAAAATAAGATATGTGCAGTGTGCATAGGGATTTGTTCATAGTTTTTTTTTTTTTATAGTCCGGCCCTCCAACGGTCTGAGGGACAATGAACTGGCCCCCTGTGTAAAAAGTTTGGGGACCCCTGATTTACAACCACTCACCAAACCTTGGTCACGTAGGCGTGTCCGTACACACACGTGTCCCATGTTCAGTCGTGCATCTGCAAGAGGGCCCGGAAGCGGGACTCAAGGAGAACCGAGTCACTGGGACCCTGTTCCCCAAGATGTGGGGCCCGTCCTCTGGAAACGGCCCCTCTGGGACAAACTGGCTGGCTAGTGGAGACAGGATGTTACCCCAGGATGGTCCAAATTTCTTCACTCACCAGTTACTTTGAATCTGACTGGACTTCTCTGTGGCTCCTCAGGCAGCTCTGCCGGCTAGTGTTGCCGAGGGCCGCTGGCTCTTGTTCCAGCCGGCGTGGACGAGTCCCTGCCACCAGCCCCGCCCGGAGCTGCCCGCCCCCTGAAGCCTCCCTGTGCACACAGGGCGCGGCGACCCCTGTGCCCACGCCTGAGCCTGGCCCACTGCCCTGCTCAGGCCGCTCCCTGGTCTCCTCCCGAGCCCCTCACTTCTCTTAGATCACGAGTGTTTCCGAGCGCGCCCATGCCCCGCGGACCCAGATGGAGGCACTTGGTTTCACCCGTCATGGACACGGGACCTGGTAAACGCAATTTGAATTCAAGGTCTTGAGACAGACGTTCAGCGTTCAGCGTAGCCAGCTGCGGCCCGTAAGGACGGCTTGTTGTCCCTGCGTGGCTGTCAGCTGGGTCGGGGCGGGGGACAGAGTCCCATGTGCCGCCAGCGGATAGACACACTAGTCGTCTTGTGTTCCTAATGCGTGTGGATGCGAGCACTGTGAAAACACGTCAGAGAAGGGCCTCCGTACCGGCGGTGATTCGTGTGACCATTCTGGGCACGGCCTGTATTAGCTGCTTCGATGACGTTTTGCGTTTTTAGAAACACATAATCCTTCATGCGACGTGCGCGCGCCCCTTGTCACGGGTTAAACCGCGTCCCCTGTCACGAGTCAATTCGCGCGTCCCCTGTCACGGGTTAATGCGCGTGCCCCCTGTCACGGGTTAAACCGTGTCCCCTGTCATGGGTTCTTGCGCGCGCCCCCTGTCACGGGTTAATGCGCGCGCCCCCTGTCACGGGTTAATGCGCGCGCCCCCTGTCACGGGTTAATGCACGCGCCCCCTGTCACGGGTTAAACCACGTGTGCCGGCAGACGGCACGTGTCTCTCGGGGGCTCCCTGGACTCCGGCCGCTCTCTCCCGCCGCCCACACTGAGTTCCGACCCGGGACCTCCCGGACCGTCCCGTTGTTCAGGACCCTCATGCCCCAGGTCCTTTAGGAAAACCCCCGCCTCTCTCCCACCGCCTCCGCCCAAAGGACAGTCACTCCCTCTCGGAACCCCATTCTCTTCCCACCCACGACGTTCCATCAGCCCCTCGGCATTTCCGTGGACACGCCCTCTCTCTGTGAGTGACAACTCACAGCCACTCGAGGTCTTGGGCTGGGTTTGTCGCTCTGGGGTCCCCTTAGCCGGCACGTGTGCTCTGCTCATCGAGTGACCTCCCCCGGGAAGGAGGGTTTGGAGTGGATGATGGGCAGAGGGAACCCCAGGCCACCCTGCCGATGTCTGGGGCCCCACCCGTCGCGTGCTGAGCACGGTCCCCGTGTGGGCTCCTAGGAGCAAGGAGCACGTTCTCGCCCGATTCTCCTAGACGCCGGAGCTCACGGGGAGGAGAAGGCGGCAGACAGCGACTGCGGGCGGCGGGATGTGGGAGGCGGGTCCCGGGCGCTGGCGTGGCTTCCCCCGGCCACTGGGGACACGGGAGACATTGCGGGGTTCATCGCCCGAGCAAGCTTCCCTCAGAAGCAAGCTCCTTCCCTTCACGGCGTCTTCCCCTCGTCTGCTCCTGGTAATCAGAGTGAGACCTCGTAAGAACTTATTACCAGTGTTCAATCAGAGCGTGTTAATGTCCTTCCTGTTGCTTTCAACTCACCACGTGCCCGTGAACAGTGAGCGCTGTCTGCAGGAGGAGACTGAGTTCACTGGGCAGTGCCAGTGGCCAACACCCCCCACCCCCGTCTGCCAGCAGCTGTGGCCAGAGAGGGGCAGCCCACCCGGGGCGGGGGGTGAGCAGCCCGGGGCGGGGGGGGGGGGTGAGCAGCCCACCCAGGGCGGGGGGTGAGCACCCCAGGGTGGGGGGTGAGCGCCCCGGGGGCGGGGGTGAGCGCCCCAGGGTCCCGCCCGGGAGACGCGGGCCTTGCTGTTCTGTTACCACTCCCCACGTTCCCGACCGAATCTACCATACTTCCCCAGGCATAAGATGCACCTCTTTTTGAAATATTTCGGGTCTAAACACGGGCTACATCGTATCCAGTGGTTGTAGTTTATTTTATTTACTTGCATTTCCTGCTTTTTCTTGCTTCTTTTTGCGCTCATTGTTGAAGACGGTGATTTGTCATCAGACACAGAAGACGACGAGCTCATGGATGGGAGTTTTGACAGGGATGAGGAGTTGTCTGAATTTTATGATGAATGAAACTTGAGTTCAATAACTTTATGTAATACTTTTTTTTTTCAAATTTTGAGCCCCCAAATCTTATGCATGAGAGTGTCTTATACATGGAGAATATGGTAAAAAAAAATTTATGTTCTTTTTGTCTAATTTTTTTTCCTTTATTAAGTTTTTTATTCTACTGCCTTTGGGTTCATTCTTGTCTAGATTCTTGAAGTAAATAGTCCATTTATTTTTATTTTTATTTTTCCTGATAGAATGCCTGAAGACTCTAAACCTCCCTCCCCATCGCCCTCTGGTTTTATCCCATTGGTTTTGATAAGGAGGGTGCAACACACTTACTGATATTTATTCCTACGTAAGCTAAAATTTCTAATTTGATGCAATCTTCAGCTTTCATTTTATTTAGAAGAATGAAGCTAAAAAAAAAAACAATCTCTCCTTGGCATGTTTATGTCGCTATCTTTTTTATTAATCTTTAATTTTACAACATTGTGATGAAAGGCTGTAATTCTGTTTGCGTTCTTTATTGAGAGCGGGGAGGGGGGGACAATTTATTGAACTATTTGATAGTAAAATACCTCATCAGTTTTATTCCCTGTAAGTAATTTCTTTTACATTCTAGTATTGCTAGGATTCAACACGAATCATTTTAAAAGAAAAAAAAATAAAAGGTGTCAACCCCTCCGATATCCTTAATAGATAGTTATTCCATGAAACTGAAATCACTTCAGAGACTCACGTCAGTTCCAGACACTCTCAGAGAGGAAATATGGAGGCTCAAGCATAAAACTACAACTTAAAAGCATTTTTATCGTTCGCCAAAGACGTGTGTATAAACCAAGAAAAAAAGGTAATGAAAGAAAATGTGGGTTGATCTCCTGGGCTGTGTTCTAATTTGCTGCAGGGACAAGAAGAAGGCAAACCTCTCTCTTCTAGGACCGTCCAAGGTCCAGGCCAAGCCATAGCAGAGCCGAGTTGATAACTTGATGCCACGGCGTTGGTCAGGAATTGGCTTCTCGGCGTGATGGTAGGGGCCAGCGAGCGGCAAGGAGAGCCCCCCCTCCCGTAGCATGCAGTGCACAGCCCTGGGCTCCCCCCCAAACCTCCCTCAGCGGCACCCACACCTGGACAAGACGCCCGGGTGACATGGTCGTGTATTAGCATTCCAGACGCATCAGCTGCGGTCTTTTTTTGGAGGGGAGTATTTTTCTGAAGTGAGAAGCAGGGAGGCAGACACGCTCCCGCATGTGCCTGACTGGGATCCACCTGGCATGCCCTTCCAGGGGGCGATGCTCTGCCCATCTGGGGCGTCACTCTGTTGTAACCAGAGCCACTCTAGCACCTGAGGCAGAGGCCATGGAGCCATCTTCAGCGCCCGGGCCAACTTTGCTCAGTGGAGTCGTGGCTGTGGGAGGGGAAGAGAGAGACAGAGAGGAAGGAGAGGGGGAGGGGTGGAGAAGCAGATGGACACTTCTCCTGTGTGCCCTGGCCCAGAATCGAACCCAGGACTTCCACACACCGGGCTGACGCTCTACCACTGAGCCAACTGGCCTGGGCTCAGGTGTGGTTCTGATAGATCTCCTGCCTCATGCAGACCCTCGGACCACAGCTCAGCTTCCAGGTCAGGTCGGGTAGCTGCTCGTGTGTGAGCAAAAGACAGCAGGGGACACTTCACGTTGAGCACAGCCTGACAAGGACAAGGACAAGCAAGACAGAGAGGGGAGAGAGGGCGGGGCGAGCGCAGGAAAGAAGACAGGTCCTCTCAGGGGAGCCGCCTCTGTCGCTGGGACACAGACACCAGAAGTCACCTGCAGGTTTGTGGCCGAGAGGTCTCGGAACACCTCCTTCTACGCAGAGGACTCTTTCTGAGTGTTCAACTTCGAAACTTACTTGGGGGAAAAAAAAACAAAACACGTTTTGATCATTAAAAATAATGATAGGATTTTAAAGCTGTCGTTCAGAAAAGGGGTCTGAAATGGAAAGACTATTGGAGAGTCCACCAGTCCCGCCTGTCCTGACTTCTGGGACCGTCGGGCGGCCTGCATGCAAAATGCCGAAAGGTTTCATTTGGAACCATCGCATTTCCTCGTCCCGAACTTGAGAAGAGAAAATGGAGGTGGGAGTCCTAGTGAATTAATATAGAAATGTATAGGAAAATAACAGCCCCTCCCCCCCCCAAGAACGGGAGGCTATCCGAACTTCCACGTGGTGAAAAGAGTGTTTTCTAGGCCAGTTCCTCAGGGGAGCATTCACCCCAAACATCTCAGATGCTGGGGCACCCCTCTCACTTCCCAGCAGCCACTCCGTGGTGGGCCGGCGCTCACATCTCAGAGAGATCACGCGACTGGGACTCAGAAGACACATGTCGGAGTCTGGGTCCCGCCCCCATCATAGTCCTGGGCTGACTCTCTCTCCCTCCAAGCCGCTTGTTCTGACCTAGGGCCTCACACTCAGATCACTTTTTCAAACACGAACTCCAACCACGGCGAGTGTGGAGACCAGATGGAGTCCAGCCCTCTGGGACGTGGCATGGCATCGCAGCGACCGCTGGCATCCCCTGTGGTCCTGGGAGGATGCAGACTGGATCTAAATTTCCCGATGGCAGACCGTCAGTCATTTCAGAGGACCATGAAGACTGAGACGGAGGAGGGACCCACGGGAAAGTGCTGGTCAAGATGCGGTCCGGAGAAGAGGCCTGGCCGGCTCTCGGCCGTGTTTAACGCAGGACATTGGGAGTGCAGGTGGCAGAGAGCTGAAAACAAAACAAAAGAAAATAAAAGTCAAGAAGAGATGCTAAAGCCACACGGAGGCAGTGTTTGCAGGAAGCAAGCATGTGACCCCCGAGACCAGAGAGCCAAAGGGAAGAGGCTCTGGACGCTCCTGAGAGGGGGCCACTGCGCTGGGACCCAGATGGCTGGGGACAGTGCTTGGCTGGCTATGGCTTTCTTTCTCCAAGGGGGTCCCAGGAGGCTGAGCTGGAAGTACAGGGAAAAACAAAACAGAACAGAAAACGAGGCTGGCACCACCACCAACGCTGCGGTGAAGAACCGTCGCCAAGACGCTGAGACCAGCCGACAGGGACGGCGGGCACATGGCGACCCCTCGGGGCTCTGCCCACAGAGCACAGCAGGCTCTGGCGACGGGTGATGCCGTCTGCAGAGCCCGGCCCTGGGGGTCGCAGGGCCAGCCGGGAGGACGGGATGGGAGCCCAGACGCTCGCTGGCTGACTGGCCCCAAGGACATCTGGTCCCCCGCCCCGGGCACCTGAGACACCCCCTCCCCCAGGCACCTGAGACACCCCCTCCCCCGGGCACCTGATACACCCCCTCCCCCGGGCACCTGAGACACCCCCCCACCCCCGGGCACCTGAGACACCCCCCCGCCCCCGGGCACCTGAGACACCCCCTCCCCCGGGCACCTGAGACACCCCCGCCCCCGGGCACCTGAGACACCCCCCCGCCCCCGGGCACCTGAGACACCCCCTCCCCCGGGCACCTGATACACCCCCTCCCCCGGGCACCTGAGACCCCCCCGCCCCCGGGCATCTGAGACACCCCCACCCCACCCCCGGGCACCTGAGACACCCCCCCCGCCCCCGGGCATCTGAGACACCCCCACCCCACCCCCGGGCACCTGAGACACCCCCGCCCCCGGGCACCTGAGACACCCCCCCGCCCCCGGGCACCTGAGACACCCCCGCCCCCGGGCACCTGAGACACCCCTGCCCGGGGCACCTGAGACACCCTCTCCCCCGAGCACCTGAGACCCCCCCTCCCCCGGGCACCTGAGACCCCCCCTCCCCCGGGCACCTGAGACCCCCCCCGCCCCCGGGCACCTGAGACCCCCCTGTCCCCGGGCACCTCAGACACCCCCGCCCCCGGGCACCTGAGACCCCCCCACCCCCGGGCACCTGAGACACCCCCTCCCCCGGGCAGGTCAGGGAGGCGTCTCGGAGCCTCGCCTCCTGGGGTCGTAGTGTGAGCAGGTGTGATCGGCACATAAAAAGACAATGACAAGGAACTGCACGTTTGTGACGCAGGAAACTGTCAGCTCGGAGTCTGTTCAGAGGGCAGACAGTTTGAAGGGTCATCGATGCATGTGGGTGAAGCTCCTCCCAAACACGTCTTGCTTAGAAAAGTCACGCCAGTCATAGGAATCTGCGTGAGACCGTCACCAAGGTATAGAGTTAGGGTTACGCGTGCTGCTGGCACCGAGGGCCCGGTCAGTGCAGTTGTTCTGTCTTAATCACTGCACCCAGCCCCTGGCCGTAGAGGCACCGTGTTCCTGGTCTGTCGCCTGTGGGATGTAGCCACACAGAACTCAAAAAGTATCAGCAGGGACACGGTGGCGGCGAGGACACGAACACTACTAGCAAGCTACTTAGTGACGACTTCTCCAAGGAGACCCCAGCTCGCTCGGACGAGCGCCGTTCATCACCCAGCCTCTGCTTCCCTGGGACATCAGAGGTGATGTGTTTTACGTGGCATAAGACTGCCTTACAGCAGACCCTGGCCGGTAGCTCAGTGGATAGAGCATCAGCCTGGCGTATGGACGTCCCAGGTTTGATTCCCAGTCAGGGCACACAGGAGAAGCGACCATCTGCTTCTCTTCCCCATCCCTCTCCCCCTTTTCTCCCTCTTCCCCTCCCATAGCCAGTGGCTCAATCAGTAGTTCAAGTGTGGCCCTGGGTGCTGAGGATGGCTCTGTAGAACCATGACAGCCTTGGGCACTAAAAATAGCTCAGTACCCGAGCATCAGCCCCAGACTGGGGTTGCCAGGTGGATCCTGGTCGGGGCACCTATGGGAGTCTGTCTCCTTTCCTCTCACCTAAAAGAAAATTTGCCTCCCACGTGGTCTGATACAGGCAGAGAAGCACAGGGCATTTGTGGAATTTGGCATCTGGGCCCTGCCACTCCCAAGGTGACCTTGAATCAGTCAGTGTCCTGTCCCATGAGGATGGGAATGTTCACTTATTTATCCAACGACGGCTTGCCGCAGGCCTCCCACATGCCTGGCGCTGCTCCAAGGCTGAGGACCGACCCCTCCGGGTGCTCAGCGAGCCTTCCTCCTCAGTGCCAGAAAGCAGCAGACAAACGCAGAAATACCTAACGTGGCAGGTGGCCAGAAAGTGGCTGGAAGTGGACGATGAAGCAGGGCAGGCCAGTCGAGAGGGACGAGAAGGGTCATTTCTAGAGAGTGCCTGGTGGAGGCCTGTCTGGTTCCATCAGGTCTTAGGGAAGAAGGGAGCATTGGGGAAATGTGAAGAAGAGTCTCCCGGACAGTGGGAACAGACGTGCAAGGGCCCTGTGGCAAGCATGGAGCGTGGGGCGGGGTTAAGGTAGGAGTGAGGTCAGACACCTCTGGGGGCTGGTCCCATGGCCCTTTCAGCTTAAGGGTCCATTACGAAATTTGGAACAAAGAACTGACATGGTCTGAATTGTCTTAGAAAGATCACTATGGCCTGACCAGGCGGTGGCGCAGTGGATAGAGCATCGGCCTGGGATGCAGAGGACCCAGGTTCAAAGCCCCCAAGGTCTCTGGCTTAAGCACGGGGTCGCTGGCTTAAATGTACGGTCGCTGGCTTGAGCGTGGAATCAATCATAGACATGACTCTATGGTTGCTGGCTTGAGCAAGGGGTCACTCTCTCTGCTGTAGCCCCCGGTCAAGGCACATATGAGAAAGCAATCAATGAACAACTAAGGTGCCGTAACTGTGAGTTAATACTTCTCATCTCTCTCGCCTTCCTGTCTGGCTGTCCATCCTTGTCTGTCCCTTTCTCGCTTAAAAGGAAAGAATCACAATTGCTGAATGAAGGACAGACACTCTGGGGGGGGGAGTGAAGGGGGGCATCAGGGGAAAACGGGGTCCCATGAGGACTCTATCGCTGTAATCCAGACAAAAAGCGATGGTGGCTTGAACAAGGAGGTTCAGGCTCGGAGGTGTTGAGACGTGGTTAGGGTCGGGGTACGTTCCAAACGACCAGCCAACGAAACAGCCGACGTACAGAGAGAGGAGAAGGAAGCGGTGACCCCAAGTTCAGGCCTCGAGTGGCAGGAAGGAGGGAGAGGCCCTTCCTGGGAAGGGGGAGACTGTGGGAGGGGCTGGTTGATCTGACCATGCGGAGCCTGCTCTGAGATAATAAACCAACAAAGTAAATAAGATGCTGTAAACAAAACCAGCGCAGTCCGGGCCCAAAGTGGGCCGAGGCCCCTCCCGGTCCTGTGGGACACGTCCCGGCCACGTCCCCTTGTCCTCAGAACGCATCCACGTGTCCTTGTCATTCGCGACGCCTCCCACGGCCACCCCTCCTCAAAACGTCCCCACCCCCGCGGGAGGGGGACGGAAACCTCACCCGGAAAAATCGTCGGCAGACCACGGAATCGGCGGAGGGTAGATAAATTCCGTTTTTAAATAAAGAAAGAAAAATATTTGGGAGCAGAACCACATGCCTGGCAACCCTCCTAGTTCAGCAAATACTTGAAGACTCTCAGTGCCCTAAAAGTTTCCCTGGTCGGTGTTGGCTGTCTCTTCTTTTTTTTAAAAAAATAGGAATTCTGTGGAAAGGAAAATATAACCTTTGATGAGTGTTTTTTTTTTCCTTAGAATTTCTGGAGAGGCTAAGAAACTGAAATGCTACCCAAAAATCTATAGAAATGTCTACAGCATATATATATATATATATATACACACACACACACACACACACACACACACACACACACACACACATACATACATAAATATAATTTCTTGGCAGAATCTTCTAGTGGCTTTCATCTTTTGCCTAAAATTTTGAAACATTGTATGAAAAAGAAATAAGTATGATAGATGTCTAGGCACTTCTGTTAGATAAATACGTCCTGGCGACATTGTATCCGAAAGCCAGTCCCCAGAATAAGCCACATATAAACAGAAGAAGCCTGTGGAAAGAAAGAGGGCCTGGCTCTTTAAGATTCTCTATCGCAGAGCCCTTTGAAATGTGAGTGCTCCACTCACAGACCTCTGTTCTCTTCAGGGTCCTCGACGTTTAATTTATGAGTGTTTTTGGTCGAGAAAAGATTCAGCTGCTTAAAATTCAAGGCCACCCTTTTGGCCTGAGCTGAGGAGTGCTTCTACCTGAGTTTTTCCCAAAGCCCCCCTCTGCGCCCCCCTTCTCATAATGAACAGAACATTTAATCCAAAGGAAAACGCAGCCTCCTCCCCCTCACCCCTCACCGCCTCTCCCTCCCAGCCCAGGGGCAACGACATGGATGAAAGTGCTCAGAGACACACGTGTCCCATGGTGGCTGCCCCTCTGTCCCCAGGAAGCACCTTGTGTAGAGCAGGTGTGGCTTCCTGTGGCATTTACAGCAAGGCATATAGTTAGGGACAGACAAGGACCCGTCTCTCTCGTTCTCGCTTGGCAAGTAAGGTCATTGGTGGGGCAGCCACAGCCTTGTAGGCCTACGTCTGTGACTCTCGAATTTTAATACTAAATTAGGACACAAAAGGAACATCTTCAGATTCCTCCAAGTCCCCAAGGGCGGAAAGAGGCCTGAGCGAGCCATACCAGCATTGACTATAAATGCGGCAGTCGGGCCTGGGCACCGGAAGTCCGGAGTTGACTGTACAGCCTTTCGTGTGGGTTTTCCCGAGTGTACCTCTCCTAACCCGGGACCAGGGGACCTGTGTGCTCGGGAAGAATCCCCTTCCTTCCTTCCTTCCTTCCTTCCTTCCTCCCCTCCTTCCCTCCTTCCCTCCTTCCCTCCTTCCCTCCTTCCTTCCTTCCTTCCTTCCTTCCTTCCTTCCCTCCCTCCCTCCTTCCTTCCTTCCTTTCCTCCTTCCCTCCTTCCTTTTCCTTCCTTCCTTCCTTCCCTCCTCCCCTCCTTCCCTCCTTCCCTCCTTCCCTCCTTCCCTCCTTCCTTCCTTCCTTCCTTCCTTCCTTCCCTCCCTCCCTCCTTCCTTCCTTCCTTTCCTCCTTCCCTCCTTCCTTTTCCTTCCTTCCTTCCTTCCCTCCTCCCCTCCTCCCCTCCTTCCCTCCTTCCCTCCTTCCCTCCCTCCTCCCCTCCTTCCCTCCTTCCCTCCTTCCCTCCTTCCCTCCTTCCCTCCTTCCCTCCTTCCTTCTTTCCTCCCTCCCTCCTTCCCTCCCTCCCTCCCTCCTTCCCTCTCTCCCTTCTTTTCTTTTCTTTTCTCTCTCTCTCTCTCTCTCTTTCTTTCTTTCTTTCTTTCTTTCTTTCTTTCTTTCTTTCTTTCTTTCTTTCTTCCTTCCTTCCTTCCTTCCTTCCTTCCTTCCTTCCTTCCTTCCTTCCTTCCTTTCTTCTTTCCGGTCTTGCCAGGCCCAGGTTTAAAGCAGGTAGCAAGCTGATTCCGTTATCATGGTCATTCTTAGCTGTCCTCACTCTACGGACACCAAGTTCAGCCTTTGCCCGCTGGGGTCACCGGCCCTCGGACAGACGGACGGACGGACGCTGCTGCGGAAGGACAGGGTTCTAACAGGCGTGTGTTTGTGTTTCAGGGATAGTGGCCGTCCTCTTCTGTGGAGTCACGCAGGCGCACTACACCTACAACAACCTCTCGTCGGATTCCAAAATGAGGACGAAACAGGTAAGAGGAAAAATATGCCGCGGGCTTTCTGTGTCTTCTTCTTCCTCTTCTTCTTCCTCTTCCTCCTCCTCCTCCTCCTCCTCCTCCTCCTCCTCCTCCTCCCCTTCTCCTTCTCCTTCTCCTTCTCCTTCTCCTTCTTCTTCTCTTCTTCTTCTTCGCACTCGGAAAGGATTTCATGAGGGAAAGGAGAAAGTCAGCTGAAGGCTTCATTAATGTTTGGATATTTATAGATTTCTTTCCCTCCCTCCGGGATAGCCATTAACAATTAAGCAAAAAATACAGCGGTGACCGACTCTCCCTCCTGAGGAATGTGGGCCGTGGACTATCCGTCTTGAAGATGAAAGGCTCCCCACCGTAATAACTCAGCCACTTACGTCTAAAAGCGTCACAGAGCTGGGGGATCAGGCCCTTCCGCAGAGGGGGAGGGGCGGGTTGGGGTGAGGAGGACCGAGGAAGCCGCGTTGGGTCTTTAATTCGGTGCTTTTGCTTTGAGTCAACTCAACTGCCAGTTGTCACACCAGGCATGTACCTCCCGACCACGGAGAACACGTCCGCTTGGGTAATTTGCACGTGGACCCTCACAGGTCCCTTCCACGGACGTCGGTTCCCCAGCCCCTCAGTGCCATGCAGGTAGAGATGGGACACAGTATCTGCCTCTGCATGTCCCCACTTGCAGTCACTGTCCACGGGGGAGGGAGCAGTGGTCCAGCCTCTGTGCCTCTGTCCCCAGGACCGGTGAGTCGGTGAGGGAAGGAAGTCAGTGAGTGACGTCCAGGGAAAACCCCGTAAAAATCAACGCTGTGCTGTAAAAGGCAGAGGCAGCCTGGCTTACGAAGGAAATTTATTGGCGGGCTGTGCCTGGACCAGCTCTCACCAGCTGCGTCCGGACGCAGAACGCCTTTGAGAACGATGAGTCCTTTATAGCATTGAGACAGGCAGTGCCTTTAAAATGGCGTTTGTGCTTTGAAGGGGGCATTTTGAAAGTAATAATGATCCAGACGGAGGAGGTGAGTTTATTTCACGCCAACCTGCGAGGAAGCCTGTAGCGTCCCCCTGTGTCACCCTGAGCCCCGCGGCAGGGACACGCAGGTGCCGCACCCACGGGAGGGCTGTGCCATGACAGCAAGGCGTTCTAGTAGAGCCTGTGACACAGGTGGCACCGTGACAGCAAGGCATTCTGGTGGAGCCTGTGGACACAGGTGGCGCCGTGACAGCAAGGCGTTCTGGTGGAGCCTGTGGATACAGGTGGCACCGTGACAGCAAGGCGTTCTAGTAGAGCCTGTGGATACAGGTGGCACCGTGACAGCAAGGCGTTCTAGTAGAGCCTGTGATGCAGGTGACACCGTGACAGCAAGGCGTTCTGGTGGAGCCTGTGGACACAGGTGGCACCGTGACAGCAAGGCATTCTGGTAGAGCCTGTGACGCAGGTGGCACCGTGACAGTAAGGCGTTCTGGTAGAGCCTGTGACACAGGTGGCACCGTGACAGCAAGGCGTTCTAGTAGAGCCTGTGGATACAGGTGGCACCGTGACAGCAAGGCATTCTAGTAGAGCCTGTGACGCAGGTGACACCGTGACAGCAAGGCGTTCTGGTAGAGCCTGTGGATACAGGTGGCGCCGTGACAGCAAGGCGTTCTGGTAGAGCCTGTGACACAGGTGACACCGTGACAGCGAGGCGTTCTGGTAGAGCATGTGACGCAGGTGGCGCCGTGACAGCGAGGCGTTCTGGTAGAGCATGTGACACAGGTGGCACCGTGACAGCGAGGCGTTCTAGTAGAGCCTGTGACGCAGGTGGCACCATGACAGCGAGGCGTTCTGGTAGAGCATGTGACACAGGTGGCACCGTGACAGCGAGGCGTTCTGGTAGAGCCTGTGGACACAGGTGGCACTGTGACAGCGAGGCGTTCTGGTAGAGCCTGTGACACAGGTGGCACCGTGACAGCAAGACGTTCTAGTACAGCCTGTGACACAGGTGGCACCGTGATAGCAAGGCGTTCTGGTAGAGCTTGTGACACAGGTGGCAGTCCCTTTCGCTGCCTCGGAGGGGTCCCCTGCCTGAGGGTTGGCACAGCTAACCTCAGAGAGACCAGCACCTAAGCCCCACCTCCTGCCTTAGAGACTGAGAACGGCTCAGATCCTCGGGGTGGCGGTCAGCACACATCGGTCCGAGAGCCCGGAATTCTTCCCCTGAAGACTGCGGACAGACCGCACAGCCACACGCTCACAGACCCCCACCTGCCTCCTCGGGTGTCACCCCCGTGGCACACCGGGAGTTGATGATCTGGCCCAGACTCCCAGCTGTCTCCAGGGTCTTGCCCTGGCCCGAGGCTGACTTACAGAACCCTGCACCTCTATACCATCCTGTGCGTGAGAACTCCCCCTGCCTGCCGGCCTCCCCACCTCAAAGTGACTTCCAGTGAGCAGTCAGGGGCAAGTTCTAGCTCTTTAAATCAGTGACACTGTTACACGTTCTCATTTCCAGTGAGCAGTCAAGGGCGTGTTCTAGCTCTTTAAATCAGTGACACTGTTACACGTTCTCATTTCCAGTGAGCAGTCAGGGGCGTGTTCTAGCTCTCCTTTAAATCAGTGACACTGTTACACGTTCTCATTTCCCTGGAGCAGTCAGGGGCGTGTTCTAGCTCTCCTTTAAATCAGTGACACTGTTACACGTTCTCATTTCCCTGGAGCAGTCAGGGGCGTGTTCTAGCTCTCCTTTAAATCAGTGACACTGTTACACGTTCTCATTTCCCTGGAGCAGTCAGGGGCGTGTTCTAGCTCTCCTCTAAATCAGTGACACTGTTACACGTTCTCATTTCCCTGGAGCAGTCAGGGGCGTGTTCTAGCTCTCCTCTAAATCAGTGACACTGTTACACGTTCTCATTTCCCTGGAGCAGTGAGGGGCGTGTTCTAGCTCTCCTTTAAATCAGTGACACTGTTACACGTTCTCATTTCCCTGGAGCAGTCAGGGGCATGTTCTAGCTCTCCTTTAAATCAGTGACACTGTTACAGGTTCTCATTTCCCTGGAGCAGTCAGGGGCGTGTTCTAGCTCTCCTTTAAATCAGTGACACTGTTACAGGTTCTCATTTCCAGTGAGCAGTCAGGGGCGTGTTCTAGCTCTCCTTTAAATCAGTGACACTGTTACACGTTCTCATTTCCCTGGAGCAGTCAGGGGCGTGTTCTAGCTCTCCTTTAAATCAGTGACACTGTTACACGTTCTCATTTCCCGTGAGCAGTCAGGGGCGTGTTCTAGCTCTCCTTTAAATCAGTGACACTGTTACACGTTCTCATTTCCCGTGAGCAGTCAGGGGCGTGTTCTAGCTCTCCTTTAAATCAGTGACACTGTTACAAGTTCTCATTTCCCGGGAGCAGTCAGGGGCGTGTTCTAGCTCTCCTTTAAATCAGTGACACTGTTACACGTTCTCATTTCCCTGGAGCAGTCAGGGGCGTGTTCTAGCTCTCCTTTAAATCAGTGACACTGTTACACGTTCTCATTTCCAAAGTTTGCTTTCTGTTTACTTCTCTGCCTGAGAGGTCACTCTTCTAACCTGTATTCCCTCAACAGATGTTTTTGTTTTTGTTTTTAATTAATTGATCAACTAATACAGTTGCAGGCATCCCCAAACTACAGCCCGCGGGCCACATGCGGCCCCCTGAGGCCATTTATCCGGCCCCCTGCCGCACTTCCTAAAGGGGCACCTCTTTCATTGGTGGTCAGTGAGAGGAGCACTGTATGTGGT
The DNA here is from genome assembly GCF_036850995.1 of Saccopteryx leptura. NCBI lineage: Eukaryota > Metazoa > Chordata > Mammalia > Chiroptera > Emballonuridae > Saccopteryx > Saccopteryx leptura. The sequence continues at coordinate 2,575,767 of NC_089510.1, read as the reverse complement.
GGCCCTCCAATGGTCTGAGGGACAGTGAACTGGCCCCCTGTGTAAAAAGTTTGGGGACCCCTGGTAGAGACCTCCTTGTGCCCTCCGCGGCTCCAGGTGCTGGGGTACAGGACTAAGCGATACAACGATTTCTAACAGAGGAGCTTTGTGCCAATCAAAATAAATAAGACAGCTAGGTGGTGCACTGTTGGTCAGTCCTCAGGCCGGTGGAAAGCAGGGAAGGAGGCCAGGCGTGTGCATGGGGGGGGGGGGGGGGTAAGGTTGCCGTTTGAGACAGGGTGGTTGGGGAAGGCCTCCGGGAGACGGTGATGCCTGAGAGAAGGGAAGAGAGAGCTCTGTGTCCACAAGCTGGGAGTGACAGCTCTGACGGCCACCTGGGGCGGGCTGGCCAACGCTGCTGAGGTGAAGAGGACCAGAGAGAGAGAGAGAGAGAGAGAGAGAGAGAGAGAAAGAAGAAAAGAAAGGAAGAGAGAAAGAGAAAGAAAGAAAGAAAATAAAGAAAGAAAGAGAGAAAGAAAAAGAAAGGAAAGGAAAGAAAGGAAAGAAAGGGAGAGAGGGAGAGAGAGAGAGAGAGAGAGAGAGAAAGAGAGAAAGAAAGAGAGAGAGAGAGGAGGGAGGGAGGGAGGGAGGGAGAGAGGGAGAGAGGGAGGGAGGGAGGGAGGACTTGACAAGTCCCGGGAAAGAAAGAGCTACCACTCTGGGACTGGCCCAGATCGCCCTGGGGAGAGAGGTAAGGCATCCCGGTCGGGGGTGGGGTGGGACAGGGAAGGGCGAGAGAGCTCAGAACCTCAGTGGCGCAGTCAGGTCAGGTGGACCCTACAGCCGCTCACTGTGCTCCGTCAGGAGAACCGTGTCCTGTGACCCTAGTGACCGCATCAGGCTTTTAGGCACCGGGGTGATGACAGCCAGATCTGTGCCGAAAGAATTCAGACCTGTGCCTCGCAAAGACAATGGAGGCAATGACCGGGACCACTACGTCCATCTCCCTGCTCACCAGACTTCCTTCTGATGAACTGCTTCCGTGTATATAGACTGTCTAAGGCTACCTTCACCTCCTGCGGCTCTAGACAGACAGATATATATATATATATTTTTTTTTTTGTCCCATCTAACCTTGTAGGGATGGTGTGTGATCGACAATGAAAAGTGGAAAAGTGGATGGAAATTCTCCGTTTGTTTTAGACGTCTTTGCTGAATTAATAAATGAATGAATAAGTGGATTATGACCATTACCATTTCAAGATTAAAAAAAAAAAAAAAAAACAGAGAGAAAGGAAACAATGTATGCTAATTAACGGTTTTATTTCATTCTGAGAGGGTGCATTCATTGAAATGTGATGAGCTGGGTGCAACCCTGAGGTCCTGAAGGAGAGATCAAGTGCAACTTTGTTACTTGTGTGGGTTTCCTGCCGTCTGCCTTTGCTGTCTCTGCCTCATTGTGGTGCACAGCGGTGGCTTTTCTCGATAGTGGTCTCGAGCATTTTTTTTTCTGTCACTTGTAACAAAAGCAGACATGTTCCATGCCCCCCACCCCCCGCTACCTGTTCCGGGGCGCAGCGGAAAGCGAATGTCTCTCGGGCAGCGATGCCCCTGCCTCCTGGTTTCTGAAAGATCAAAGATATCTTCATCAAACATAGAATTGCCTTTAAAAAAAGAGAAAAAGGAAAACTTTAATTACGGTTCCTTTGTCAAGATTTCTCCCTCTTTTCTCTTCTCTTTTGTTCAAAGGATCTTCAGGACGCCACCCCGGAAGGGCGGTGTTTATAAATAAACGGCAAAGTGTTGAGGTTTCTTTTCAAGCCAGGCTGCTGACCCGTTCCAAGGAAGCCCATTCTCTTGTCTAACGGCCATGAGGGGTTGGCTCCTAACTGTTCTCTTTCCAATGCTGATGAGCGAGGACTCAGGCACTTCCAGGGCTGCCCAGAAGAAGTCACGGAAGCCCCTGGTTAAGCAGCCGTACCCCACAACCAGCGTGGCTTAAAGCAGGGCCTGCAAGTGACCACTCAGCAACCTCGACTCCCAACCAGGTGCAGGGGCCCAGGGAGAAGGGAAGATAATGCATAAACCATGCATTCTCTGACACATTTTTCATATCAAAAAAAAAATTTTTTTTTTCTCTGATCAAGTTGTGATTGTACCGTAAGTTTTCAGTTAAATCGTAGCTGCTCTTTGAGCCACACGTTGGTGTTTGTTGATCACGGTGCATAACTGTGGCTGGAAATCTTAAGTGGTAGAATCCCAGACCTTCAGGACAAGCCGTGGGGTTGGGGGGGGGGGTGTCTCTAAAGATAACTTTGTAAACCTAGGGTTTTACTGGAGGTAACGTAAGCCCGAGGAAGTCTGACGACTTGGGGAATTGGAGTTAGATGTCCAATCCAAGAGCCAACCCAGGCAAACTAAAAAACCCGGTGTTAGCGGCCTCTCAAAGTGACCTTGGAGTATTCGTCGTCAAGGACTGAGTCATGCAAATTACTCTTAACACAGAGCAGCTCAAAACTGCAAGCTGCGGTTACGGTACGAAGGTTTCCAAGGGCCCCACGTCCAGAGACGTTCACTCTGAGCTGTGTGTTCCCGGCTCAGGGTCGCTCACCCGCTCGTGGGGTTGTGGACAGCTGGTGGCCAGGGCCCTGAGACAGGGTCCCCTGAGAGCCAGCTCAGTCACGGGGACAGGACAGTTGGCGGCTGGCCTCCGCTCTGCACAGGAGTCCTTGCTCTGCAGGGCGGCTCCGTGTCCTCAGGACGCACACACACTTCCTTTCCCCACAGGGAGTGACACCAGGCAGAGAAAGTGCGAGAAGAAAGGAGCCACCCCTCTACCCACTGGGCTCTGAAGTCACTTCCTCCAGATTCAGTCAGAAGCCAGGCACTATGGCCCGGTTGCCCTAAACGGGAGGAGACTTGGCCCGGCCAGTTGGCTCAGTGGTAGAACATCGGCCTGGCATATGGAAGTCCCGGGTTTGATTCCTGGCCAGGGCACACAGGAGAAGCGCCCATCTGCTTCTCCACCCTTCCCCCTCTCCTTCCTCTCTATCTCTCTCTTCCCCTCCTGCAGCCAAGGCTCCATTGGAGCAAAGATGGCCCGGGCACTGGGGACGGCTCCATGATCTCCACTTCAGGCACTAGAATGGCTCTGGATGCAACAGAGCGTCACCCCAGATGGGCAGAGCATCGCCCCCTGGTGAGCATGCCGAGCGGATCCCGGTCAGGCGCATGCGGGAGTCTGTCTCTCTGCCTCCTCATTTCTCACTTCAGAGAAATACAAAATAAATAAATAAGTAAATGGGAGGAGACTTAAGCACCACCACGAGAAGGGAGGAGCGTCGACAATGGCGGGCATATTTTTAAATTACAGTGAAGCCTGACGCCATTGTGAGAAGTCAATTTTTGATAAGCGTTTAATATTTAGGTTGGCTATTTCTTCAGCCAACTTCATGCTTTTCTAATAAAACATCTTAGTCTCTCCAGGTTTACAAACAACTTAATGCCATAAATCGTTGAACACTATATCGTGCCGGGCACTATAAATATGTTTTTATAGAAGTACCCCAAATCATATTTACCAAAAAAAAAAAAAAAAAAAAAAAAATTTCATGATGTAAATTCTAATATTAGATGTTGCAAGCCTTAGAAAAGTTAGGAAGGTCACACAAAGACTAGAGATGTGCGTTGTGGCCCGTTATTATTTTTAACGTCTTTTTTGTATATTTGAATCTAGATCTTTCCTATAGAAAATTACATATATATATTATCAATACATGACATATTATATTATATGACAGCTGAGTACATATATATATATATATATATATATATATATATATATATATTCAGTGAGAGGAAGTGAGGCAGAGAGACAGGCTCCTGCATGCACCCCAATTGGGATCCACCTGGAAAACACACTAGAGGGCAATGCTCTGCCCATCTGGGGCATGGATCCATTGCTCAGCAACCGAGCACTTCTTAGTGCCTGAGGCAGAGGCCATGGAGCCATCCTCAGCCCCCTAGGGCCAACTCACTTCAATAGAGCCATGGCTGCAGGAGGGAGGAAAGGGAGAGAGAGAAGTGAGAGAGAGAGAGAGAGAGAGAGAGAGGGAGAGAGAGAGAGAGAGAAGGAGAAGGGAAAGGGTGGAGAAGCAGATAGGTGCTTCTCCTGTGTGCCCTGGCCGGGAATCGAACCTGGGACTTCCATATGCCGGTCCAATGCTCTACCGCTGAGTCAACCGGCCAGGGCTTATATGTTTCCCACTTTGGTACATTTATGAAACTGGATATTAGGCTGATCA